>NC_041362.1:1843201-2143201 GCF_900634415.1 Cottoperca gobio
GCAAAGTAGCAGCACGTGGTGATCAGATGTTGTCTTATAGATCAGCTGTGAATATGAAACTACTGTATTACTGCAGATCAATATTATCACTACAGTAATAAGGAGACATGATTTGTGTCTGTCGAGTGGGGAAATGAAAGAACGTACAAATGAAAGTCATGAAATGTGCAGTTTGAAGGATTTAAAGGACCTTTGTGTTGCTGTAGTTTCCCAGCATGCTCTCTGGTCTGTGTGTTGGTGTGCAGAAGGATCCAGGTGGAGCAGATGCATCAACACAGAGATCAAGGTGCGTTCACTGACCTGCTTCAACAGTAGGAGCAGTGACTGTTGAACTGTCTGTCAGTCTGTGTGTGTGTGTCTGGCTCCACCTGCTGCTTCTTATTTTAATGACTGACAATCTGCATCCAATAACTTCTGCACTCTTTAATATTGAGCTCCACCTTCCAGATACTGCAGTACTTCTTCTGTGAAACACATCGACACACTGCAGCAAGTATTCATGTGTTCAGTGAAGACGAGCTCCAATGAACTCCTGCATGAAGGTGAACAGGCTCAAATAAACAGCTCACACATATCAGCTGACACTTCCCCACTTCATGACTCACATTAACACAATTATATGTTGTGTTAAAGGTGTTCTGACATGTGATGTTTAAATATGTAAATGAGGCATTATGTCATTAACTGTGTGTAATTTCCTGCATGTAGTTAGTTAACCCTTTTTTAGGATTTTGTTAGTTCCCGTGATTTGAATAGAAGTTTGACGTGATGTTTTTCAGAGCAGCAGGATGAAACCCCGCCCTCCTCTCTGACACCTCCCGGCTCATTAAACTGTAACAGTGAAGTCTCTCGTCTGGAAGGGGAAGCAGACGGCGTCACATCTAAACTTCTTTAACATGATATTTACGCTCTTTATACTTTGTTTCCTTCATCTGTCGGGAAATAATGGTGAGAAACACCAGAATATTCCAAAAGGAGGGAGACACTGCACAGCTGATCATTTCAGTATTTAAAATCTTTTGTGTTTCTCTCCACAGGGGCCGCGGACACCAACAGTGTCCTCCAAACGCCTCCTTTCATCACCAAGAAAACTGGTGAATCTGTCGCCAGTGAGATCCACTGTTCACACAACGTAACAAATGCTGATGTTATTCTCTGGTACAAACAAGACGAACATAAAGCTCTGAAGCTTCTGGGATATCTGAATGTGAATTACATAAACACAGAGGACGACGTGAAAGGGAAAATCCGCTTTGACGGAGATCCCCGTAAACATTCACGCCTCACTGTTTCTGACCTTTCCTTAAATGACAGTGGTGTGTATTTCTGTGCAGCCAGTCGGCACAGTGCTGCAGATTCCCCTTACGTCGATACAAACACTCTCCTTCATCAGTCTGCAGAGAGACAACGTGCTGAACACCTGCAGCCTGTGAAGATTGTATCGACTGCTTTGACACCATTCTGACACCACACTCCTCGTGGTGTTGTATGAAATAAAGATTGTTTTAGCATTTTCTCTATATGGTTTGGAGCTGATATCTGCAGATAAAAGGCTTTGAAATGAAATGAACATGCCAGGCTGATATGTTACATCTAAATATATTTGAGATATTTAGATTTACAGCTGGTTAGGAAGTTAAACCGGTCATATTCCCTCTCTAATATTTATTTTATATTTGCTGTGAAAACATCCTTTAAACAACTTTATTCACCAAAAACAAGTTTTTCAACACATCAAAACGTTCTAAAGTACTACGCTGAAAACCTTTACTGAATGCATCATAATGTAAATCACTGCAACCTTTTGTTTTTACTTCGTTACTGCGTCCTTTTGGTTTTTAGCGTGTTCGTTCAGCTAAGATAGTTATACATACATGCTTACAACACTCCCTGTCGTCCCGAAGTAGGGTTGTAACGCTGTGAGATTTCCATGGTTAAATATCACGGTTTCACGGTTTACCACCTTCTCTGGTCGTCCGGGTGCGAGTCTCATATGGTACCTGCCGTACTGCAGAACAACGAGGATCGTCACGTTTACAGAACTTTATAAAGTTACTGATCTAAAGTAAAGGTAATCTACAGGGGAGGGATTTACTGCCGTAGGCCTGCAGTGCCACTTATACTCCACCTTTAATGAGCAGCTCACGTGATCCAACAGTGACACTCCCACCTGCAGCTCTTCAGTCTCTCTATGACACTCAGTTTGTGTCCAACAACATGGAGATCATCATCAGGACACACCTGCTCAGATTATCACTGTTTCTGCTGTGGACTTCAGGTAAATTACACGTCATTTTGGAAGTCAAGTCAAAGAATACCATACAAATCCTAAAGATTAGCCGAGGTAACCTTTATTGTTAACACACAGGTCTAACTGATGGAAGCCATGTCACACAGACGGACACACTTTGGGAAAACCAGGGTGAAGATGCAACAATGAACTGCAGCCACACCAAGGGTGCTACCTACTTCCAGATGTACTGGTACAGACAGCTGCCAGGAGAAACAGTGAAACTAATCGTGTTCACAACAACTGGCAACAAAGATCATGACTTTGGAGATTTCAAAGAGGAGAAGTTTTCAGCCACCAAGCCTGACGCTGAGAGCGGGACATTCACAGTGAAGGATGTGCAGCCGGAAGATAACGGCTTGTATTTCTGTGCTGTGAGTGAACACAGTGATACAGACACATGTGAGAGCTGAACAAAAACCCCAGACAGTGCACTGTTGGTGGTTAGTGAGTGTATTTATCTGCTGTACTGTAGGGGGACCTCGAGTATAATCACAGAACATCGTACAACACAGAGACACTCCCAGCTGTAGCTCTTCATGTCTGTGACGTGACGACACACTGACAGCGACTGCTCTGCATTTATAAAGCGCTTTACAACACGTCAGCATTCACACATTCATACAGTCAGAGGCTACCAGACAAGGTGCACATCAACTCCTGATAAACATCCTCGGGGGGTAGTCCTTTAACATGAATTGTGCACAATGACACCTCCCACCTGAAGACTGGGGAGGGTTTACTCAAAGAGGGTGTTGGAACAACGACTTCATTCATTGTCCCGACAAACAGATGATCAGATTTTCTTCAATATCAAACATTCAGAAAACACAAAATGCTCATCGTATTCCTTTGCTTTGCTCTTAACTGTGTTCTGGTTTCAGGTAATATCACAACTCTTTAAAGACATCTTAAGCTGTGTTTTTACATTATTTCCATTTAGATATTACTGTTTCTTTTATCTACCGTGTTTATGATCATTGTTGTATTTTGTATGATTTGTATGAACTTCTCTCCACAGGTTCCTCTCTCAGTGACAAAGTCCACCAGACTCCAGCTGACATGTTCTTGGACAAACCTGGAAAAACAGCCACAATCAGCTGTTCGCACAGTATTGACAACTACGACAGAATCCTCTGGTACAAACAAACGAAGAATAATAATCTGCAGTTCCTGGGATACATGTTGACAACCTTTGGAAACCCAGAGCCTGGACTGGCTGTGCAGTTAGAAGGGAGTGCAGACACAAATCAGAAGTGCACATTAACAGTTGAAGGCCTGAACAGCAGTGCAGTGTACTTCTGTGCTGCTAGTTTACACAGTGCTACAGATCACTGCTCCTCCGTACAGAAACCTCTGCACACCTCATCTCATCTCTGCATTACAGCTGACGGCTCTGTGCATCTGGAATAAGACATTCTACCCAATGTGGTTGTTCTGATAGGACTGGAGAGTTTAGTGGGAGGTCCTCTGTGGAGAAACGTAACCTCCCGTTATAAAAAGCCGCCTCAGACACTCCTCATGTCTGCTGCGGCTGCTTCTCATGTTAACAGCATCTCTATGACGACTCGAGCTCTCGTCACATTTGTATTCTCGTCTCTGTGGCTTCAAGGTACAAAGATAAGAACTAATATTTCTGAGAGAGGAAGAGATGGGTGCAGGTTTTATTGTTAGTGTGTTTACTGACATGGAAACAGGATGGACTATAAAACAGAGTAACACTAGATTTAAGTCAAATATTTAAATCTTTTTCACTGTTTGAGCTGCAACGACTAATCCTTTAGTCAATCGACAGACAAATAATAAACTATTAAAACAAATCCTTTAAACGTTTGTGTCATTTTTCATACAGAAAGTATGAAATATGAAACTACTGTATTACTGCAGATCAATATTATCACTACAGTAATAAGGAGACATGTTTTGTGACTGTCGAGTGGGGAAATGAAAGAACGTACAAATGAAAGTCATGAAATGTGCAGTTTGAAGGATTTAAAGGACCTTTGTGTTGCTGTAGTTTCCCAGCATGCTCTCTGGTCTGTGTGTTGGTGTGCAGGAGGATCCAGGTGGAGCAGATGCATCAACACAGAGGGGTCAAGGTGCGTTCACTGACCTGCTTCAACAGTAGGAGCAGTGACTGTTGAACTGTCTGTCGGTCTGTGTGTGTGTGTCTGGCTCCACCTGCTGCTTCTTATTTTAATGACTGACAATCTGCATCCAATAAAATCCGCTTTGACGGAGATCCCCGTAAACATTCACGCCTCACTGTTTCTGACCTTTCCTTAAATGACAGTGGTGTGTATTTCTGTGCAGCCAGTCGGCACAGTGCTGCAGATTCCCCTCACGTCAATACAAACACTCTCCTTCATCAGTCTGCAGAGAGACAACGTGCTGAACACCTGCAGCCTGCTTCTAAACCGAGCCTGTGAAGATTGTATCGACTGCTTTGACACCATTCTGACACCACACTCCTCGTGGTGTTGTATGAAATAAAGATTGTTTCAGCATTTTCTCTATATGGTTTGGAGCTGATATCTGCAGATAAAAGGCTTTGAAATGAAATGAACATGCCAGGCTGATATGTTACATCTAAATATATTTGAGATATTTAGATTTACAGCTGGTTAGGAAGTTAAACCGGTCATATTCCCTCTCTAATATTTATTTTATATTTGCTGTGAAAACATCCTTTAAACAACTTTATTCACCAAAAACAAGTTTTTCAACACATCAAAACGTTCTAAAGTACTACGCTGAAAACCTTTACTGAATGCATCATAATGTAAATCACTGCAACCTTTTGTTTTTACTTCGTTACTGCGTCCTTTTGGTTTTTAGCGTGTTCGTTCAGCTAAGATAGTTATACATACATGCTTACAACATTCCCTGTCGTCCCGAAGTAGGGTTGTAACGCTGTGAGATTTCTATGGTTAAATATCACGGTTTCACGGTTTACCACCTTCTCTGGTCGTCCGGGTGCGAGTCTCATATGGTACCTGCCGTACTGCAGAACAACGAGGATCGTCACGTTTACAGAACTTTATAAAGTTACTGATCTAAAGTAAAGGTAATCTACAGGGGAGGGATTTACTGCCGTAGGCCTGCAGTGCCACTTATACTCCACCTTTAATGAGCAGCTCACGTGATCCAACAGTGACACTCCCACCTGCAGCTCTTCAGTCTCTCTATGACACTCAGTTTGTGTCCAACAACATGGAGATCATCATCAGGACACACCTGCTCAGATTATCACTGTTTCTGCTGTGGACTTCAGGTAAATTACACGTCATTTTGGAAGTCAAGTCAAAGAATACCATACAAATCCTAAAGATTAGCCGAGGTAACCTTTATTGTTAACACACAGGTCTAACTGATGGAAGCCATGTCACACAGACGGACACACTTTGGGAAAACCAGGGTGAAGATGCAACAATGAACTGCAGCCACACCAAGGGTATTAACTTCTACCAGATGTACTGGTACAGACAGCTGCCAGGAGAAACAGTGAAACTAATCGTGTTCACAACAACTAGCAACAAAGATCATGACTTTGGAGATTTCAAAGAGGAGAAGTTTTCAGCCACCAAGCCTGACGCTGAGAGCGGGACATTCACAGTGAAGGATGTGCAGCCGGAAGATAACGGCTTGTATTTCTGTGCTGTGAGTGAACACAGTGATACAGACACATGTGAGAGCTGAACAAAAACCCCAGACAGTGCACTGTTGGTGGTTAGTGAGTGTATTTATCTGCTGTACTGTAGGGGGACCTCGAGTATAATCACAGAACATCGTACAACACAGAGACACTCCCAGCTGTAGCTCTTCATGTCTGTGACGTGACGACACACTGACAGCGACTGCTCTGCATTTATAAAGCGCTTTACAACACGTCAGCATTCACACATTCATACAGTCAGAGGCTACCAGACAAGGTGCACATCAACTCCTGATAAACATCCTCGGGGGGTAGTCCTTTAACATGAATTGTGCACAATGACACCTCCCACCTGAAGACTGGGGAGGGTTTACTCAAAGAGGGTGTTGGAACAACGACTTCATTCATTGTCCCGACAAACAGATGATCAGATTTTCTTCAATATCACCAAACATTCAGAAAACACAAAATGCTCATCGTATTCCTTTGCTTTGCTCTTAACTGTGTTCTGGTTTCAGGTAATATCACAACTCTTTAAAGACATCTTAAGCTGTGTTTTTACATTATTTCCATTTAGATATTACTGTTTCTTTTATCTACCGTGTTTATGATCATTGTTGTATTTTGTATGATTTGTATGAACTTCTCTCCACAGGTTCCTCTCTCAGTGACAAAGTCCACCAGACTCCAGCTGACATGTTCTTGGACAAACCTGGAAAAACAGCCACAATCAGCTGTTCGCACAGTATTGACAACTACGACAGAATCCTCTGGTACAAACAAACGAAGAATAATAATCTGCAGTTCCTGGGATACATGTTGACAACCTTTGGAAACCCAGAGCCTGGACTGGCTGTGCAGTTAGAAGGGAGTGCAGACACAAATCAGAAGTGCACATTAACAGTTGAAGGCCTGAACAGCAGTGCAGTGTACTTCTGTGCTGCTAGTTTACACAGTGCTACAGATCACTGCTCCTCCGTACAGAAACCTCTGCACACCTCATCTCATCTCTGCATTACAGCTGACGGCTCTGTGCATCTGGAATAAGACATTCTACCCAATGTGGTTGTTCTGATAGGACTGGAGAGTTTAGTGGGAGGTCCTCTGTGGAGAAACGTAACCTCCCGTTATAAAAAGCCGCCTCAGACACTCCTCATGTCTGCTGCGGCTGCTTCTCATGTTAACAGCATCTCTATGACGACTCGAGCTCTCGTCACATTTGTATTCTCGTCTCTGTGGCTTCAAGGTACAAAGATAAGAACTAATATTTCTGAGAGAGGAAGAGATGGGTGCAGGTTTTATTGTTAGTGTGTTTCCTGACATGGAAACAGGATGGACTATAAAACAGAGTAACACTAGATTTAAGTCAAATATTTAAATCTTTTTCACTGTTTGAGCTGCAACGACTAATCCTTCAGTCAATCGACAGACAAATAATAACAAACTATTAAAACAAATCCTTTAAACGTTTGTGTCATTTTTCACACAAAAAGTTCAGAAAAGGCTGTTTTAAATATGGAGACTTCCTGCTTTTCTACATTTTATTAAAGTGAACATCTTCAGGTTTTGGTCTGATGATCTTGGACATTTTTCACTATTTTATAAACCAAACAATGAATCTATAAAATTATCTTCAGATTAAATTAATAATGAAAATAATCGTTAGTTGCAGCTCTAATACCGTTTTGTCTGCATGCGATTCATAAAGCAAACTACTGTTAGCATTGAAAAGAAATCCAGAACAGGAAATATATTGACTTAGTAATTTGACACCCTGTAAATCATTTAAAAAACTTCTCCACACAGGTCGCTGCCAGGATGTGACCCAATACCCTGAAATCAGCTGGAGGTCTGTTTCCAAATCTGCAGAGATGAACTGCAGCCACAATAAAGATGTTTCTCATAACCAGATGTACTGGTACAGACAGCGTCCAGGGGAGAGCATCACCCTCATTGTCTACACAGTTGTGGGTGGACAGCCAGACTATGGGGGGGGGGGGGCCATCAAAACAAGTATTGAGCCATCAAAGAAAGCACAGAGGGGCTCTTGAGTTGACTTTTATAGTTCCAGTAGGTGGAGCTGGAGCTCAGGAAATACTCTGCAGCTCCACTCATCAGCACGATGGGATGTGATGTGGCTGGGGGAGGAGGAGGATGTACAGTCCACAGTAAACGGAGCCGCTCAGAGTTCATTCAGACACGAGGACATCATGTCAGCTTTATTCTTTTTATCTTGGCTCATTGGTAATCACTTCATCAGCTTAGAGTAATAATCAACTGGACAATTATCGCTAACTATTTTGATAATAGAGTTATCATTTAAGAAATGTTTCAGCCTCTCAGATATGGAGACTTCCTGCTTTTCTCTGTTTTATATCATAATAACATGAATAAGAGACTCTGATGGACCTTTGTCACCATTTAACATTTCATAGACGATTCATTTAGAAAATAATCTGCAGATGAACCCATAATGAAAATAAATGATCAGTTGCAGCCCTAATCAGGAATATTCCCTTTATAGTTTATAGTTTCTGCATCATCATCATCTTTCTCTCTTTCCAGGAGTTTGTCTGGGTGTTGAAGTTTACCAAACTCCTCCAGAACTTCTCCGAAGACCCGGAGAGAAAGTCCAGCTGGTCTGCAGCCATGAAAAGACCGACTACACGCTCATGCAGTGGTACCAAAGATCCCCTGGAGAGCGAGTTCTGAAACGCATCGGACACGTGAACTACAACAACAAACAATATGAGGACAATTTCAAAGAACATTTTAATATCACTGGAGATCTGAGCGGAGCGACGGCAAAGAATGTCTCTCTGTTTGTAGACGACCTGAAGGCCCCCGAGCACAGCGCCGTGTACTACTGTGCAGCCAGCTATGCACACTGACTGCACACCCCCTCGGCCTCATACAAAAACTCTGAAACAACTTAAGGGGGGGTTTCTTGTCTTCAAAGATTCTCAGTTGACTTCCAAAAATGTATTTTTAAAAACACCAAGTCAAAGTTGTGTCAAGAATTCGCATGATTTACAGAGATTTTGTTTATTTGTCATTTATTTTTGAGTTTAAAAGGTTTGTGAGAAATAAAAAAAGGCAGCTCGCGTAAGCCGACCAATTTTATTTATTGAACAGGAAGCATTTATATTGTTTTGTCTAACTTGAAGTCCCAGAGGAATGAGAAACACTAAAAGAAATGAGTAAAAGCTTTTTATTTGTGCAGGTGTCGCATGAATAAATGTTCCTCGTCTCAGGTTTGCCTTTGTGTGTTTACATTATTGCAATCCGTCTATATAAACTACTTTAAATATAAAAACTCTATATTCTTATACACACACTTTGCTCTGCTTTCATGCCATCATTTGCCACTTCATCATCACACAGCGGACGACAGCGGACCTGAACAGACCCCTCCCATCCAGAGAGTTTACAGTGATGCTGTTAAACCTCAGTAGAAGCATCAGCTGGGTGTCAGTCACTCAGACAGCTTGATCTCATGTCAGAAGCTTAAACCTCTTGAACTCTGGGTCACAGTTTGGACACTAACTGCTTGAGGAAGTAAACATGATCAGTTTTCTCTTTTTTTGTTGCCTGTTAGGTGAGAACTTAAATACAATTAGCTCGTATGAATGAGGAAATGGCTTCATTTGGATTCCATCACAATGTAAATACGTTTTCTCTCTTCATCCAGGTGTTTGTCTGGGTCTTGATGTCCGTCAGTCTGCCTCTGATCTCGTCACAAAACCTGGAGACAAAGTGCAGATTTCCTGCAGCCATGATAAAACTGACTACAGGGTGATGCTCTGGTACCAGCAGTCACCTGGAGACACAGCTATGAAACTCATTGGACATTTGTACTATAAAAATGTCCAAATGGAAGAGACATATAAAGAGGATTTTAATATGTCCGGAGATTTAGGAGGAAATACAGCAAAGAATGGCTCTCTTATAGTGGAACCTGTAAAACAAGAGCACAGTGCAGTCTACTACTGTGCAGCTAGAGAAGCACGCTGACAAAGATCCCCTCTGAACTTTACAAAAACTCTGTACCATCTTTTCTCATGAGAGGTTTATAATAAGACATAAACTGCTCACAGACACACCTGCTTTGTGGTTGTATGTTGGTTTGATCTGGCAATCAGCTCATCATTAGCCAACACAACCGTGTTTCCATTTTTAAAAGTAAAGTTGTTTCAGGCGGGGAAACTTCAAACGGTAAAATGTTATCTGAAAGCTGCTGAATTCCACGTTAAATGAAGATTAATTTAACTTGATAAAAACGTATAAAGTTATTACAACAAACACACAGAAGTTGTAATTCCACAAATTGGCTTTAAAACCCGGCGCTCTGCCTGGGGGCTCGTCACAGACGGGAGAAAACCTGCAGCATGGGACCCTTGTAAAGTCTGAGAGCGTGACGTCACTTTAGCCGTGTAGGCACTCGCCGCTCGCTGATGTGTTGAGCATAGATCAAGATTCACAGGTTCATCCTCCTCCCTTTGTTCAGTGAGAGAAAACAGAAAAGGCAGATTTTTGTTCCTAAAAGACAAACCGACTGAAAGAAAGAGTTTCTCAGTGTCAACTTATTCTCTGATTTACATCACTTCCTGTCCCTCCTCCTGATCCACAAAGCTGAGAGACTCTAGCTGGTTCTTCACATTCAACATGATGCCATCTCGTTTCATTGTTTCCATCATCACCGTCTTCTGGATTAAAGGTATTGCACATTCATGAAGACACTATTTTTAATTTCATTTGGAATTAACCCTCAAAAACCTTTATAGGTTGAGGAACTGAGGTGGAATATTTACGTCCACAAATCATTAATTGCTTATTTCTTGCCGATGTTCTCACAGTAGTTTATTCCAAGTGCACAACATCACAGGACTACTTAACATTGTGTTTTGGTCTCTTTACAGGAGTTTCTCTAAGTAAAGACAAACAAGTGTTTCAGACACCAACTGAACTGTTAATGAATCCAAATGTTGAAGCCAAGCTGAGCCTCACACATAACATCACGAGCTATGACACTGTTCTCTGGTACCAGCGCTCGGCAGGAGACACTTCCTTAAAGCTGATCGCCTACATGGCTTATAAAAGTCCTACAGTTCAGCCATCATTTGAAAGCCGCTTTAAAGTGAGTGGAGATGGAGAGACAACGGCTCATCTTCACATCCTGAACCTGACGCACCCTGAAGACAGTGCAGAATACTTTGGAGCAGCTAGTATTACACAGTAATAAAGAAAGTGCCTCTCTCATACAAAAACCTCCATAATGATGCAGCAGATAACACCAACACAAACCACTGAAGCCATGTGACGCAGTATCCAAACATTACAGGATTGTAATATAGTCATACAGAAAGGGGCGACTTCCTTTTAATACACGGCGCTACAAACATGTTTAGATGTTTGAGTAAGGGGGTTATAAAAATCCAGTCAAATTCAAGCACTTTGAAGGTGCGTACACTAAACTTTTCTAGACAATCGAAAGTGACAGAAAAAGAAGAGGTTAGAGAATTCCTTTACACCCACAGTAAACAGTGTATACATCACTTTGTTTATTGTACCAGCTGTTCATATTAACTTTGATGATTTAATCCGGATTAATTGTTGCGCTAGCGTCTGGTGTGAGACGCCGGGAGACAAACAAATATGACGAGATCGTTTCATTTCAGATATTAAAAAGGATTTTTGGTTTGCATGAGTGATTGTGTAGCTTTAACACCAGATTGTGTTGAGTTTCTTGTAATAAATACAATAACTCCTCATAAGTCACAAGAATAGTTATTTCACGTCAGAGTAACATTTTATCTTCATGAGAATCACAACTCTGAACAGCAGAGAGCAGTGGAAACACGCCGACATGACGGTTTTAAGCTCCTCCTTCGTTACAAAAGTCCAATAAAAGAATTCACACAGATGGATTTTCATTCATAACTTTGCGTGTCTGTTTAAGTCACAGCTAAGATCACCACAGAGAACATTATGAGGATTTAAAAAGGTTTAAAATGTTTCTCATTCTGTGTTTTTCTTTGTCTTTGCTCTCAGGTAAGAATTATAAGATGTCATTTCTCATGACTAACAAACCTTTCTGATTACTTTCAGTTGGTTCCTACAGCTGAAGGAAAGTTACATTTATGACTTTATGCCAATTTTACTTCTTTACAGATCTGCGGGACTTTAATGCACGAGGCGTTTGGTAGATTTGACAATGCAAAGAAATATTCATAGAATCCTGCTTCACACGTCCTTTTTAAAGACTTTTGAAGGATTAATTTAAGACATCTCAAAACCAGTTAAGGTCTCATTTTAAGATTAATTAACTCAATGCCTGTTAAGACTTTTAAAATCAGAAATACTTTATTTATCCCAGGGGGGAATTAGATAGTCACAAATTTAAAATATTTATATAAACAAAATGAGTCCAAGTAAAAATGTGCAGATTGTACTACAATATATAACAATATGCATATTACAATATATACAGAAGTGTAATAATATTAATGCTGAAAACAAGATTCTTGCTTGAAATGTAAAGTGATTTGAATAATTATAATATATAAAGTATAATCCGTGTTGCACAGTTTAGATATAAGGATCCACAGGAACCCTGAGATTTCCTTTTCGTCCTCCAGACATTGTGTCATTGTCGCTTATGATCCAACAATCACCTGCAAATCTTCTGATAAAACCCGAACAAGAGAAAGCCCGTCTCGACTGTTACCGTGGAGATGACAACTACCCCTACATGTTTTGGTACCGGCACCAGTCAGCAGCGAGAGGTCAGCGGAGGGACATGGAGCTGATCGGATGGCTTTATTTTGAAAACCCAAACCTTGAGAAGACGTTTGAGGCACGTTTCAACCTCACCGGCCACTCGAAGAGCCGAGCTCAGCGTGAGATCTCCAACATCGTGTCAGCAGACGGTGCAGAGTACTTCAACTCCTGTGGCTCCTTTACAAAAAGCTGGTGGCCCACAGGAACAAACATGCACCTGCATCAAAGCTCAGCTGCTCCATAAAGTATGCTCCCCCCCCAAGACAAATATAAATAAATAAATATATCTAAATTAAACTGGAGGTGCAGGTTTAAGTGTTCATTTCTCCAGAAATGTGCAAAATGGTCCAAGGAATGTGCAAAGGTTCACAGTATGAAGTATAACAAGAAATAAAAAGAATATGAACAGAGATATAGTCCAAAGATGCATGTGGTAATGTAAAGCAGAGACACACGTGAAGATTCAACCAATAGGTGGAGGCACAGCACGTGGCATGAAGCTTTAAGAGAATAAAGTGATGAACTAACAGACCTTCCCTCTTCACCCCGAGCCTCATCTTCCTCACATTAGAGCCTGAAGATGTTTTCACCCGTGCACACATTTGGTTCTCTCTTCATCTGGTTCTCATGTAAGATTTTAAATTTCATCTTTAATAACAAATGAAACTATGTGTATCATGTTTAGAATATAAATACTGTCTCTTTGTATGTTGCTTCAATGAGTTTCATCTTAAATCTGCTTTCTCCACAGGTCAGGTGAGCGCAGTTATATTTCAACAATCTCCTCCCCAGATCGTGAAGGACAGCACTGAGGTCCAGATTAACTGCAGTCATGACGATACTTCCCTCTCAATAATGCTCTGGTATGAGCACAGAACGGTCCAGGACAGTCTGTCTATGACACTCATTGGGTTTGGATATGAAAGCAGCGCCCCAAACTATGAGGGTCAGTTTGAACAACAATTCAAGCTGACAAGAGAAGACGCAGTGAGAGGATCTCTGATTATACGCAAAGCAAACCCTTCACAGTCGGCTGTTTATTTCTGCGCTGCCAGTACACAGTGATGTGGTTTAATGCCACCCCCTCACTGAAACCCTCATCTTTCACATGAGGCATTGCCTCTCTTTATACAACTCTCACTGAAGGAAGTTTCTCCTGCAGCAGAGCGAGCCTGGAGGATGTCGCCAACTGTGATCGGATTTCTCCTCATCTTGCTTCCATGTAATGTAGCGCTGCAACGATTAGTCAAATCGTCAGAAAAATAATATCCAATTTAGATAATTGACTAATCGCTAAAGTAATCTTGGATGCAAATATAGCAGAAACTGATGTTTTCAGGCGCTCAAATATAGAGATGTTCTGCTTTTTATCGTATTAAACTGAATATCTTCGTGTTGGACTTTGAGAAACGGGGATGGACATTTTTCACAAATTTCTCACATTAATCGAGAAATCGGCAGATAAATAAATCTATAATGAAAAGGTTCATTAGTTGCAGTCTTAATGTAATTAAATGCAAGAATAACAATTTTACTTGCGTTTTTTTACAGCAATTGATTTAATGTTCTTTTTCACCATGGCTTCTGTACCAACTACATTTTAAATCTGTTTTCTCCCCACAGATGGAGCTAAGAGTGTGACGTTTCAGCCGACTCATCCAAGAATAGTCAATGACAAAGCCAGGGTAGACATTAAATGCAGTCATAACGATAACAACCAGTATGCAATGCTCTGGTACCAGCAAAAAGAAAGAGGTCTGATGAATTTAATTGGATACAGCTACACTGGCAGTCAACCCAACTATGAGAAGCAGTTTGAAGATCGGTTTGCAATAACAAGACAAGACATTGTAACAGGAGCTCTGATTATTCACAGTGTGAATCTATCAGACTCGGCTGTGTATTTCTGCGCTGCCAGTACACAGTGATGTGGTTTAATGTCCCCCCCTCACTGAAAACCCTGCTCTCTTTTTTCTGTTGTTTTGCACAGAGAAAACATTGACATAATACAATACAGACAAAGCTAAAAAAAACTACTAAACAAATAAGCAAACTTCAACATGTAGCTATTTACAGTACAGCAAACTATGCACAGTACATAGAGGGCTGAGGTACAGTCAGGTAGCGCAAGAGTGTAGGCATGAAAATGTGTTAAATACTGTATGAGCATGTATTGTACAGTATGTGTTACACTATAATGTTAATATACATAACAATCAGATTATTTAGTATTGCAGTGCAGACTGTTCATAAGTATGGAAATTAGGGCTGCAACTAAATATTTTCATTATCGATTACTCTGTCAATCATTTGCTAAATTAATCGTTTGGTTTATAAAATGTCAGAAAAGAGTCCATGCCAGTTTGTCAGTCCAAAACCCAAAAATAGTCACTTCAATATGATGATCATATTTGAGAAGCTGAAAACAGCATTTAAAAATAAATGTTATTATGGAAAATGACTGATGATAAATCAATTTCAAAATCAAAATAGAATAATCGTTTAATTGACTAATCGTTGTAGCTGTAGTGGGAATAAACCGCTCTAATGTCAACTTTCAGAATAATTCTATACAATTTAAAAGAAATCAAGCTACAGCCTCCGATATAGGAAAAAAGTTGAATGTCGATTAACAAAAAATTCTGAATAAGATATTTGATTGATCCCTGGTGGAATTGGGTAAAGTCACAGTTGCTCCCAATTTTAGAAACATACATAAATTATAAGAAAAATAGAAATAGGTATGCAAGCATGTGTGCATTATACTACAACATATAATATGGAAGAAATACGAAATGTGTAAAACGAATATATGTATACTACAATATATAAAACAACAGTGTTAATTATAATGGGAAAAATGGGATCTATGATTAAGTGTGTTAGAATGCAAGAAAAGTATAACTTTGTTGAAATGTGCAGTATTAACGCCCGACTAAACCAGTGTTGCAGTTGAATTATTGCACAAATATACACAATGGAACAATTTCTACAAATATAAATACAGTTAGTTGGTCCATATTTGTTATAGTAGTTTTCATGTACAAGTATATTGTATTGTTTCTATCATGGCACATTCCTTGTAAGTGAATGACCCACTTTGGCAGTAAAACCTTATTCAATTCAGCCACACACGAGAATTCATATTTCACCAAATGATCAGCCTTCAAAACATAAAGAAAAAGATGTTTATCAAATTCACAATCAATGTCAAATCACACAAAAAAGTAAAAAATTAGCAGCCAACAACAACCACAGCTAGCTTAGCAGCAACACAGCTGTTAGATTAGCCAAATGTTAGCTTAGCCAAATGTTAGCTTAGCCAAATGTTAGCTTAGCCAAATGTTAGCTTAGCCAAGCTAAAGACACAAAGTAAACAAAGCCTCAACATCAATTTAGGATACATATTTTAGCAAAAGAAACAAAAGGCTTACCTTGGTAAGCAGTAACTTCCGGCATTATAGAGATGTGTAAAGTATTCGGGGGGAGTAACAAAAGGACAGGAAAACCCAAGTTCAGACTGGACAACCGTTGGTGTGAGGAAGAACCGGCGAACTGGACCTCAGCAGCAGCTCCGAGCGGCGAACAAGGTGCTTCATGGCCGCCCTGAGGAGACACGACTGAACTGTTGACAGCGAACTCGACAAAACTGTAATAAATGTGTTTGGCGGCCTTTCTGGGGGTTTAATAGACCAAATAATTCCTTTATTTGTGCTGGTGAGGAGTTTAACGGCCAGCACGTGACAGTTGAGGAGGGTAACAAAGTGGGCGGGACAACGTCGGGTTAAAAAGACCTTCGTGACCAATCAGGACCCACCAAGGCCACAACACAGGTGTTCGTCATGGATTAATTAACAGAGCATGCGTTGCAATTAAAGTTGCTTACTGTGCACATTCTCTGAAAAGGTGCATATTCGCAATATTATAAAGCTGCAACAATTAGTCCCCTAACTGATGAGTTTTACTTTGTTTAATGAATTTGAAAAACTCCCTTCTCCCCAGCGTAGTTTGTTGGTAAAATGCACCTGTGACTGTGACTCAAGAACATTTAAGGTGTGGCGTTACTAGGAAGCCACAATCTAGGAGGGAGGACAGGGAGGGGAGAGAACAGGGAGGTTGGAGGACAGGGATGTGGGAGGAGTCAGGACAGGGAGGATAGAGGAGGCAGAACAGGGAGGATAGAGGAGGCAGGACAGGGAGGAGGGAGGACATGGAGGTGGGAGGACAGGGAGGTGGGAGGAGGCAGGACAGGGCGGAGGGAGGACAAAGAGGAGAGAGGAGGCAGGACAGGGAGGAGGGAGGACAGGGAGGAGGCTGGACAGTGAGGTGGGAGGACAGGGAGGTGGGAGGACAGGGAGAAATTAAGAAGGTTAATATGGAGGACATAACAAGAAACTTACATTAACTAGAAACTAGAAAACTTATAAAAAACCCAGCATGACAAACTCGTCTATTAAAGGTACAGGAACTGTCTCCACAAAACCACAAAGCTGATCAGGTCCGATAAGGAAGCAGGTGTTAACATTGTAAGCCTTAAACGTCCCGTACAACATTATTGCCCTGTACAGAGTCTCATCTGTGTCACTCTTTGCTCAAGTCTGCACTTTTTATATTATTTAATTCTGTGTGAAGCCAGGATGAAAAGATGGAAGTATATCAAGATGAAGAGGTTAGCATACACTGACCTCTACAGGGTTCATGTGGGATTACACTTACATGTGGTAGTTTGACTGGCCTGTATTGACCTTACTTTACTTTTAAGCGTTATTATACTGAGCTACATATTTATGAAGTAAATGTGATATATTACCAATGATGAAACACATCCCCCCCACCCTGCTCCCCTCAGGGTGACGCTGCTATATAATACTCTTGGCAAAAAAAAATATTTGCAAAGATTCTTTTATCCAAAATGCAATCATGGGGTCAACAAAGTAGAGTACACTTAAATATGAGGGTATGCTGTACACTATGGGTGTGAATGACTTTGGTTTGGTTTCATGGGATCATTTTTACCCTGTGTACACGGTTTTGTGTACATGGTTTTATGTACATGGTTTTGTGTACATGGTTTGATGTACATGGTTTTGTGTACATGGTTTTGTGTACATGGTTTTGTGTACATGGTTTAGTGTACATGGTTTTGTGTACACGGTTTAGTGTACACGGTTTTGTGTACACGGTTTTGTTTACACGGTTTTGTGTACGCGGTTTTGTGTACACGGTTTTGTGTACACGGTTTTATGTACACGGTTTTGTGTACATGGTTTTGTGTACATGGTTTTGTGTACACGGTTTAGTGTACACGGTTTTGTGTACACGGTTTTGTTTACACGGTTTTGTGTACACGGTTTTGTGTACACGGTTTTGTGTACATGGTTTTGTGTACATGGTTTTATGTACATGGTTTTGTGTACATGGATTAGTGTACATGGTTTTATGTACATGGTTTTGTGTACACGGTTTTATGTACACGGTTTTGTGTACACGGTTTTGTGTGTATTTTTTCCCCTGGATTAGATCAAAGATAACTTTCCTGCCTCGGCTGATCAATAAAGTTTATTCTGTTTTACATAATGGTCTGAGCTATGCTTATAATGTATCATAGTGCAGTTACATTTAAAAGTAGGATTAAAAAGCGACAAACTATTCATGTAGTTTAAAGAGGATATTAATAAAAGGACAGAGAGTTGTGTTTTTTTTTTTTTTTCAATTTAGGGACGGACAGAAAAGATTACACAGAAAACTAATGCAACATGTCAAAGCATTTAAACTAAATGTTTATGTGCAACGCCTGTGCTTAGATCAGGTGTTAAACACTTGGGGGCAAAACAAATATTTACACATTCAGTAGCCACAGAGCCACATTAGTATACACTTTATATTTTGTTTTGGTCTCCACCAAGGAAAACATCTGGTCCTTTGGCTCCACTATTCATCAGCTAGCTGCACACTTTGTGTGTTTTTCAGGGTTTTCCACTGAAAACAGCTGCCTGCTGAGAGAAGAGCTGTGAAAGCAAAACTTAATGACCTTAAAGAGGCTTCAATGCTTCATAGAGCTGATTAAAGTATTAATTATCTGTGACGAGTGAAACCTTTCACATTACAGATGATTACGTTGTGAATGTTGCTCAGTGAACGTGTCCTCAGTTCAGTGATGCGCGCTGGATAAAGAGGTGTGACCAGCAGAGATGTCCCTCCCTCTAAACAGCTACAAACAAACACCAACAAACACATCTTTCCTTTTGCTTCCCTCTGTTCTGCTTCTTTTCTTAGCTGTCACAGAAATAGCAGCAGTCAGGTTGGAGCCCGACCTGTACAGCTGCTCTCACAGACAGAGATGGAGGCTGAGATATGGAGACTCTGGGTGGGGGAGGGAGAGGGGAGAGAAGCAACGAGACTTCAGGTTTTTGTCTGATGCTTTTTCACCGTGGGGACAGGGAGCCACGGTGATACAATCCTATAGAGCCGCTGTACAAAAACCTCCTGCCATTAACAGCTATTGTGTTCCTGCTACATGCTGCCTGGAGAGCAGACACATCCACATCTGAAGCCCTAGAAACTGGCAGCACACGTTGGCATTAAACAGTTCATTTATATGCAGGACATAATCTGGAAAAAGGATTTGAAAGTGATTTTGCAGTAATATGTGGAGCATTGGGATGCTGCTTTTACTCATGTTGACAGAAAACAACACATGTAGACATTATGAAGCTCGTCCTGCATGTTCAAACCTTCCTCATCCTCTGGATTATTACACTGAGGCTCAACATGCCGATTATGGAAACTTTAGAGACGTTTTGGTCGAGGAGACATTCAGTGTGACACTGGATCTGAAGCTTACTTTGGAAAGGGAACAAAACTCACAGTTTTGGGTAAGTAGCATCTGTCTCTGCTTCAGTTTACTGCAACTAACTTACAATAAGTAGAAAGTTGCTGTGAAAGTAAATGAAAAAACTGTTGTTGGGTTAGCGTTAAATAAAATAAAAAAAGTTGGAATATTGAGCTGCAGTAAAAACACTGTGACCTACACTGCGCCTGCTTACTTCGGCCAAGGAACCAAACTGACAGTTTTAGGTAAAGGTTATATTTTATATTTCATAAATGTGTCGTTGCTTTAGAGTCCAAGACAAACTGAAGTGTGAGTAACAACTTCAAAGATGATTCTGGTAGAGAAAGAGTTTCATGCTCAGTATTTCTGCACTGTGACAATGCAAACCAGGCTTACTTTGGAAAAGGAACCAAACTGACAGTTTTAGGTAAGTGAAGGATCTTTAAATCCATTAAAAGTAATAAGTGTTGTTATGTACACGGTGCATGAAGACACTTCATGTGCTTCATAGTTTAAGTTCTGCTCAGTGCTTTTTGATATTAAGCTGAAGCGCTGTGCTAATTACGAAGCCTATTTCGGCCAGGGAACTAAAGTGACTGTTCTCGGTAAGTAAGACTAAAGTTGAATGATTCACTGGTGTATGAAAAGGTAAAACAAGTTAAAGCAGGTCTGTTGTCTGGGGAAAACGTTTTGTGTTACATTAAACTTGTCAAAATAAGGCTGCAGTGCGGTACATGTTACGTTTAGATTTGAAGAAAAATGACTTAATACAATAAAGTACATTTAAAAGTAACTAAATGTAAAGTTTCAAAGTAAAAGCACATCGTGGGCTGTTTTGAGCACTGACCCAGTGCACTGTGACTCTGGTGCTAATGAAGCTTACTTCGGAGGAGGAACAAAGTTAACAGTTTTAGGTAAGTAATATACATGTTGTAAATACAGTATGATAAGATAAGACATCAGAATAAATGTTAAAAGTACTGTAAGTATGTCTTAAACAAACGTACTGTACTTCAGCTCTTTAAGTTTAACTTCTGTGCAGAGCTTTTTGTTCTTAAGCTTAAACACTGTGTCAGTACGAAGCTTATTTCGGACAGGGAACAAAACTGACGGTTCTCGGTAAGTAAGAGCTCTAAATTTCTTCAAAACATAAATTAACAACACAGGGTGTAATGCAGCAGCTGAGGGTTTTTAAACTAAAGGAAATGTGCATTTATTATAAAACTAAAAACTAAAGTTTCAAAGTAAAAGCACATCTTGGGCTGTTTTGAGCACTGGTGCAGTGCACTGTGACCCAGACTGCACAGGCCGACTTTGGTGGGGGAACAAAGTTAACAGTTTTAGGTAAGAACACATTTAAAGTTCATTAAATATTCAGCTATGATTTTGTTCAAATGTTTTGACACTGTAGAGATACTGTAAGGCTCGACAGAATCCAAATCTCCAATGTTTAAACCATGATTATAGCAGTTACTGGAATAAATAATCAGAAAATAGTCTTACAGCATTTTTACATTACAGGTCATTTTAAAGCATGTGGATATTAAACAGGTGAAGGTTTGCAATCAATGTAAAGTACATTAAAGTTAAAGCCTGGACATGTCAGAGACAGTAGCGTTGGAATGATCTCAAAGTGAGCCAGATAAAGAGGCCGTAGGAAGAGTTTTAGTAACAGTGGAAAGTCTCTGTGCTCCTACGGCGAGGCTCACTTTGGAGCTGGAACTAAACTCACTGTTTTAGGTAAGACTGTCAAAATGATTCAATGTGTATCAACATAATATATCAAAAGTCTTCATAGAAAATGATAAATTGCTACTGCTACCACTTTTTTAATCTTATGCTCTTAAACGGACTTTAAATCAGCAGTTTCACGAGTGTGAAAGTTAAAAGTTAAAAGTGTATCTGATAAAAGAGGACAAAGACAGTTTACAGCTCAGTGCTGAAAGGTTGAGCAGTTCTGCTGCAGCCTCGTATCAGTGTGAACAACTACGAGCCGGCTTACTTTGGCAGAGGCACCAAACTGACAGTGTTGGGTAAGAAAAGGATTAAAACAATCTGCATAAATGTTTGTTTCTCTTCATTTAAATCTTGAGTTAAGTTCAGAGTTGTTTCAATATCTTGTTTAGTGATTTGTTGCTGCTCACCTGCAAAAGAAAATGGAATATTTGAGATGAATCTCTTTTCTATTTGCTCGTCTATAGTCTGCAGACTTAATGCATTATTTTCAAATTGGCATTTAGAGGACGTCAAACATTTCCTCAGTTCAAATTAATTTGTTCTTCTCTGCACCAAAAAGTGATTTTAAAAAGTATATTTAAATGATATTAATGGTTCTATAAGTGGATCCTGTGATATAGTGAGTGAACTTTATGTGCACAGGTTAGTGGAAAACTCACAAATGGCATAAAGAATAAAATAAGATGTTAATTCAGGCGTAATCAGTTTCCACCTGCGAGTCAGCGCTGTGCTCAGACACTTATCCTGCTCATTTTGGAGAGGGAACCAAACTAACAGTTGTTGGTAAGATCATAACCATAACTTTCAAAAACAAGTATTTTAAAGAAGAAAAAGAAAGTTGAGTCTTGTTTCATGTGGCATCTGTGTTCTGGTGTTGAGATGTTCATTATAGACTCAGATCTATACGCAGCTTTAACTTAGTGATGCATGTTGTTTGTCCTTGCAGAAGACGGTCTTAATATCACCCCACCAACAGTGCAAGTGCTTCGACCTTCATCAAAGGAGTGTGGAAACGACGATGCACCGAAGAAGACCATCGTGTGTGTGGCCAGCGGATTCTACCCAGACCACGTCAGTGTATCCTGGCAGGTCGACGGGGAGGCCGTCACCACTGGTGTGGCCACAGACAACGCTGCCCTGCGGGAAGACGACTTTTACAAAATCACCAGCAGGCTGAGGGTCTCCACCAAAAACTGGTTCAATCCTGAAACAGTATTCACCTGCACCGTCAGCTTCTACAATGGGACACACACTGAAACGTATTCTGACTCTCTTCATGGGGAAGAAGGTTCGTTTAGTTTAAACTCAGAAATAAACCATTTGATCTTTTTGCATCAACGATCATCTGTCCTCATCTAATGCATCTCTTCTTCTTCTTCCATCAACGATCATCTGTCCTCATCTAATGCATCTCTTCTTCTTCCATCAACGATCATCTGTCCTCATCTAATGCATCTCTTCTTCTTCCATCAACAATCATCTGTCCTCATCTAATGCATCTCTTCTTCTTCTTCCATCAACGATCATCTGTCTTCATCGAATGCATCTCTTCTTCTATCAACGATCATCTGTCTTCATCTAATGCATCTCTTCTTCCATCAACGATCATCTGTCCTCATCTAATGCATCTCTTCTTCTTCCATCAGGAGGAGGCATGACGAGAGGTAAAGATGTTATTCGGTGTTTCTGTACACCTCATCATCACACAGAAAACATTTGGAGTCCTACATGAGCGTGCACGTATAACTATTCCTCTGCATGTCACTGATGTAAACGTTTAACTTTCTGCAGAGAAATATTTGAGGAGCACACAGACTGCCAAACTCTCCTACGGTGTTTTCATCATCAAGAGCAGCATCTATGGAGCCTGTGTAGCGTTTCTGGTGTGGAAGCTGCAGGTTTGTTCGCCTGTCTCTGCATTTTACATTAAAAACATTGTAATATGTGAAAGAATGGAACATAAAAAGAGCTGTGCTTTCTGTCTGTTGCAGAGATCAGCTGGGAAGCAGAACCACTGAGAGCTGAGAGCTGAACAATAGATGTTGGACCTCAATAATGTTGGTTTCTGGAAAATGTTACATATTCACAACAGCTAAAATAGATTTCCAGTTTTATGCATATTCTTGCTGAAGCTAATTAGCAAATACTTTGCATCACATCTTTAAAATACTTATAATTGATTTTGTATCGCTTGTTTGCTAAATTTCCTTTTCAATAAAGTGTTAAAAGATCTCAATCACGTGTTTTCATTCATCTGTACACAGTGAAACTATTTAATTTCAGTTGATATCCAAACACATGATGCTCTCACATCTCACACTGATCATCACTTCTTCCACAGACAGCGTGAGGTATTTTTATCTGCTCGTCTGTCTGTCTCTTTTCTGAGAAATCACTTTCTCACCTTCAGAAAGTTGAAACATCTTCACAAGTTTTTCCAACGAGCAACTGAGGTGACTAAAGTTCTCCAGTTTCATTTGATTAATAAGTTCCACAACATGAAACACTTTGAACCTGCTTCATCCAGACTTCTCTTTATATCTGGACATGTAGTAGATTACACACATTTAATGACATAATGCCTCATGTACATATTTAAACATCACATGTCAGAACACCATATACTTATGTTAATGTGAGTCATGAAGTGGGGAAGTGTCAGCTGATATCTATTAGTTAAATATTTCCCCCTGTTCCCTGCAGTGTCTCCTCTTAAGTCATATCGAGGTTCTCCACAAGTGCACAAGTGAGAGAAGAGTATGACGGTTTACATTCTCTTCAAACACCGTGAGTAGGAAAGTAAATGTAAGAGTGAGTGTAGCACACAACAGGAAGTCAGCGCTCTCCTGTGTGCAGAAGAAGGTCAGAGCTTTTGTTGGTGAGCAGAGCGAGGGCAGAGGAGAGGATGTGGTCACAGAGCAGCCTGCAGATCCTTCTCTGTGCTCAGAAACTTTACCACAACCTCCGGCTCGCAGAGTGCAGCTGCATCTCTGCACCGCTGAGCAAACAGCTGGAGAACAAACTGTGTCAACTGAAGCTACAGTCAACAGAAATGTGTCTCACACAACAGCTGTTCATGTGCTGCAGAAATATGAATGTGAATGTTTTTATGTTACAGTCAATAAGAGACGTAAAATCTAAACCATCACCAGTAATACAAAAAAAGAAAATAATAAAAACTGAGGGTTTCTTTATAATCTCCTTTCAGTGGAGGAATGTACTTTATTTTAATTCCATTTTACTACATTTTGCAGGCATATGTATTTTACTGAACTACATTTATCTGACAGATTTAGTTACTTTGCAAATTAAGATTTTTGCAAACAAAACATGAAGAGCTTATGAATTATCAATTAAACTACTGCACTCAATAAATACAAAACAATTGATTGACAGAAGACTCTCGAGTATTGAGTATTCTTTCACAGTTGTGTTATTAAAACCTTCAGCAGCTAATCTAATACATTAAAATGCTCATGCACAGATAAATACCTTTATACATGGAGAGGTTCAGTAGTGATTGTGATAATACGTAAAAGAGACTTAGTTAAAGATGAACAATAATAATAATAATATTAATACAAACAAATAGAAATGCAATAGCTAGCAATACCGATATCAAAAATTGAATTAGAAATTAATTACTTATAAAAAGTAAAATAATATATAATAAATGAGTGCTACTGAGTACTTCTACTTTTAACACTTTAATTGACATTTTCCTGATTATACTTACATACTTTTACATAAATAACTTTACATATGCAGGATTTTTATTTGTACCAGTACTGTGTATATTATAGTATACTGTGTTGTATTAGTACTTTTACAAAAGGATGTAAATACTTCCTTCACCACTGTCTTCTTCATAAATCATCTTCATGTCAACCACTACATACAGTAAGACAATGCGACCATTTACGAAATGTTTCTGTATAAACTTTTCTCCATCACATTGAATCAGTGAAGAGCCCAGTGGGACTCACACTGAGGACTTTCTACTTTCTCCATTTGTTCCCTTGAAAAACATGTTTGTGCTAAAAACAAGTCACATAAACAGGAAACGATGCGTGCGAGACCGCAACAGAAACATCTGTGAGCTCGATGATCATATCTCCTCCTGCAAACCCTGATATTTATAAAGTGTTGTTTCCACCCTTGTGTTTGAAAATAGAATTCTGCACCCTCTCTGTATTATCTGTAAAGTCTCAGAAAAAGAAAAAGCAGCCGTACATTTAAAGACTATCATCTTATGGGTTTACAATAAAAGGTCATAGCAAATGCAGGGCAACAATTAAATGTTCTTTTTGCATAAACCATATTTCAAGATGTAAACTCGGTGAGTAATATGCAATCTGAGATACAATAAGTGTTCCCTGATAAATTTGACATTTTCATATTGACATGAGGCTGATTAAGTGCTGATATAGTGAATCAACTAAATGTACTCGACTAGTATAATAATTAATAATATATATTCATTTGATAATCACACACACACACACACACACACACTGCTAGATCTAAAGGTTCTTGTTTCATGGAAATTCCAGTAGCTTAATTAAAAATAACTCAAAATAAATGTGGGGGGGCAGATGTGTAATGTTATATGTCTTTTAAGCTACTGGATGCCTAAATTTCCCTCAGGATCAATAAAGTATCTATCTATCTACATTAGTGCATTATTATCATGTTTAGAGCAAAACAGCAAACAGCAAACAGCAAACTGCAAACTGCAAACTGCAAACTGCAAACTGCAAACAGCAAACTGCAAACTGCAAACTGCAAACAGCAAACTGCAAACTGCAAACACGTCCCGGTCTTTATTGAGAGTAGCCACACGTTATACGATGTTTGAATACGAGGCTGGTAGGTCTCTCTTTGTCCATTTTAAACTCTTTGAATGCAGATAACACTTTGATTACAATGAAACAAGAACCTGTACATCTAGCAGATTCTAATGTCTGTATTTCATTGATACAAAGACAACACAGGTTTTATAAAAAAAACATTTCTTTATTTTATTTAAATGAGTGGAGTTCTCCCCTACTGGCAATTCGAGAGAATGCAGCTTTAAGGCATTTCCGCATTGGCTTCCCTTTTCAGACTTTGCTATCACTTTACAGTTTGCCGCTTGCTTTGAACACGCAAAGAGCTATTTTAAAGAACGCTGCCATCATGAACTGGGACATCAACAAATATGTCCACACTGGTGGTCACAGAACAGAATAAAACACTTTCCTGTCCAAGTAGAACTGAGCAAGATGACCCTGTTGATGAGCCTGATTATTTTGTGTGCGAGCCTGTAGATGAACGTGAGATGCCAAACCCTCTGTAGAAGACACAGTAA
The DNA here is from genome assembly GCF_900634415.1 of Cottoperca gobio. Classification (NCBI taxonomy): domain Eukaryota; kingdom Metazoa; phylum Chordata; class Actinopteri; order Perciformes; family Bovichtidae; genus Cottoperca; species Cottoperca gobio. The sequence goes on from NC_041362.1 coordinate 1,869,846, forward strand.
AAAGTTGCACTTGCAGGACAAAACAGGAGCACTAGAACCTCGAGGTCCTGACCCCAGGCTCAGCCATGGTCAAATGGAGAGCGGAGGATGTGAACAGAAGTCTGGTCTAAGGTCACTTTAACCATCAAAGTATAAGGCCAAGACAGGAAGTTGATAAAAGCTGTTTTATGAAGAGTATTTTGGAGAAGTATTTTCAATAGTCCAAAAGTGTTTTTTAATTTTGCCGATAAGTTCACTATACAGTCTACTATATAGAACTGGCTAGAAAGTGAGGAGTGAATGATTCTGGACACAGCCTGTGACTTTGTTCACTTTTCTTCAGTCTAAGCTGCACAGTCTATACTTGGCTGTTGAGTGTTAGCATGTTGACGTGTATGTACGCCTTCATGTAATGTATGTAAAGAGTATCATGTGTTTATCATGATACCAAAGATGTGACTAACACTCACCCTGGACTCTGAGCTGCAGCCGTCTGTGCTGCTGAGTGGAGGCTGTGCATGTGCAGACAGCAGAGTGTGCAGACTTCAGCTGGACGATCAGAGCACCATCTGCTGGATAAACCTGCAACAGACAGTCAGCTGTAACACAATGAAGCACAAAGCAGAGAACTTGACTTCAAGTATTATGCCTTTGAATCACCATCAGACATGAGAGCAGAATTTGATTCCACTTACTAATCATTCTTTACAATATGGCTGCCACTACAGTAACGATTATTTTCATTCTTGATTAATCGTTTAAAATAGTCTTAAATGGCAGAAAATAGTGGAAAATGTCCATCCTGGTCTCTTCAAATCTTGCTTGATTAATCGATTATCACAATAGTTGGCAATTATTTTCCTGTTGCTCGACTTATCTTTGCAGCTCTACATTATAACTGCATCAAGTCTGCCGTTGTAAATATAAACAAGATAATGTGCAGGTCATTTCCAGAGAGACATCCAATTGTCTATTGGAGGCGTTTTCCTAAATAACTAAAGAGCTAACTTAAAAGATAAATCAAGTGATGCATTTTTAGTTTCACAAATCCTATGAAGTTACCATCAGCCATCGTTTAAAGTTAAACTTCAAAGCTTTTACTCTGAATGCACCAGCATTATTCTTCTCAGCAGCAGGGGGAGACATACTTCACAAATAAAAACAAGGATAACAACTTGCACTCTAATAGAAAAAATCAACACATTGCTGATGAAGGTGACTGTGATGAAGATACAGAAGAACTGACACCTCCCCTGTTCATTAAACTGTAACAGTGATGTGCTTTCGTCTACAGGAGCGGCGCTGACAGGACGTGAACAGAAAGCTGATGTGTCACACAGTCTCTAACATGTTGTCAATGGTCTTCATATTTCACTTCTTTCATCTGCCATGGATTAAGGGTGAGAACAAATATTCTAGTAGTAATAGTGTAGGAAGCTGCAGAACTAATGAATAATATCTAAAATGTTTGTTTCTCTCCACAGGGGCCTCGAACACCAACAGTGTCCTCCAAACGCCTCCTTTCATCACCAAGAAAACTGGTGAATCTGTCACCAGTGAGATCAACTGTTCACACAACGTAACAAATGCTGATGTTATTCTCTGGTACAAACAAGACGAACATAAAGCTCTGAAGCTTCTGGGATATCTGAATATGAATTTCATAAACACAGAGGACGACGTGAAAGGGAAAATCCGCTTTGACGGAGATGCCCGTAAACATTCACGCCTCACTGTTTCTGACCTTTCCTTAAATGACAGTGGTGTGTATTTCTGTGCAACCAGTCGGCACAGTGCTGCAGATTCCCCTCACGTCAATACAAACACTCTCCTTTATCAGTCTGCAGAGAGACAACGTGCTGAACACCTGCAGCTTTGAAGATTTCATGGACTGTTAACAGTGAACCCACTCTAAGGACAAAACTATTGAAAACACACTAAATGTCACACACTGTCACATATATACAGTAGATTGTTAAGCTTTTGGTCAGTGACTTCCATCAGGGAAATTGACGATGATCCCCCATCAGCTTCCAGCTCTGCCTCAACCATAGAGGGCGTGTTAGTCGGATTCAGGAGTTCCTCAAAGTGCTCCTTCCAGCGGCCGATAACCTTCTCAGTTGAAGTCAGCAGGGTCCCACCCTTGCTGTACACAGCTTGGATGGTTCCTCGCTTCCCCCTCCTGAGGTGCCGGATGTTATGTTAGCTAATTAAAAAATCACATTGTTGCCACTTTGCATTGAAAGGAGCCAGTTGAGGTGGTTCATCTAGTAAGGAGCCACCTGGGCGCCTCCCTAGGGAGGTGTTCCAGGCACGTCCAGCTGGGAGACCCCGGGGAAGACCCAGTAAATCCAGTAAATAGTGAATGTCTATCAGTTTCTCAAAGTCCAAGGTGACGTCTTTAAATGTTTTGTTTTTGTATGTCCACACCTTAACATTTTTCACTTTAATATAATAATAAAAACATATTTGCGGGGTTGAAAACAGCATTTTCTGCTTTTTGTTTCATGAAAGATTACAATTAATCAAATAAGAAAATAGTTTGCTATTATGTTTTTGTCAATCGATTCATCGTTGCAGCTCTAATTGTAACATAACTGAATACTGTACATCACATGATCATCAGCTTCTCAGCGTTACTGATCAGCGTTAAAGTTAATATACTGTGATGTACTGCAGGCGGACCCCCAGTACAACTAATATTACCTATACTCCACTGTAGAATACTGAAGACTCTGATACAGCTCACAGGATCTTCTCACACATTGCAGTGACACTCCCACCTGCAGCTCTTCATATCCACTATAAGAGTCTCTGGGGGTTTCTGTGAGACAGAACATGGATGTAATCATCATTAAACGAAGCTTCCTCAGATTGTCCATCTTTTTGCTGTGGACTTCAGGTAATTTACAATAGAAATCAACTGTGGGCTGCTTTATAAATACACATTAACATAAAACTATTTAATGTTATTATAATTTAGAATTATGTTGATGTTGATGCTTCCATAGGATTTATGAAGAATTTAACAACAAAGGTTCATCATGGTAACCTTTATAGTTAACACACAGGTCTAACTGATGGAAGCCATGTCACACAGACGGACACACTTTGGGAAAACCAGGGTGAAGATGCAACAATGAACTGCAGCCACACCAAGGGTGCTGGCTACTTCCAGATGTACTGGTACAGACAGCTGCCAGGAGAAACAGTGAAACTAATCGTGTTCACAACAGCTGGCAACAAAGATCATGACTTTGGAGATTTCAAAGAGGAGAAGTTTTCATCCACCAAGCCTGACGCTGAGAGCGGGACATTCACAGTGAAGGATGTGCAGCCGGAAGATAACGGCTTGTATTTCTGTGCTGTGAGTGAACACAGTGATACAGACACATGTGAGAGCTGAACAAAAACCCCAGACAGTGCACTGTTGGTGGTTAGTGAGTGTATTTATCTGCTGTACTGTAGGGGGACCTCGAGTATAATCACAGAACATCGTACAACACAGAGACACTCCCAGCTGTAGCTCTTCATGTCTGTGACGTGACGACACACTGACAGCGACTCTGCTCTGCATTTATAAAGCGCTTTACAACACATATCAGCATTAACACACACATTCATACAGTCAGAGGCTACCAGACAAGGTGCACATCAACTCCTGATAAACATTCTCTCACACACACACACACACACACACACACACACACACACACACACACACACACACGGGAGCATTTTGACAGACTGGAGCTTACATAAAACAATAATTGCATTATGAACAACAGATACATTCATACACTTGTCTCTCTGCCTTGTCTCCCTGTCTGTGGCTCACTTGTCTCTCGGTCTTCTCTCTCCCTGTCTGTGGCTCACTTGTCTCTCTGTCTTCTCTCGCTGTCTGTGGCTCACTTGTCTCTCTGTCTTCTCTCTACCTGTCTGTGGCTAACTTGTCTCTCTGTCTTCTCTCTCCCTGTCTGTGGCTCACTTGTCTCTCTGTCTTCTCTCGCTGTCTGTGGCTCACTTGTCTCTCTGTCTTCTCTCTACCTGTCTGTGGCTCACTTGTCTCTCGGTCTTCTCTCTCCCTGTCTGTGGCTCACTTGTCTCTCTGTCTTCTCTCTCCCTGTCTGTGGCTCACTTGTCTCTCCGTCTTCTCTACCTGTCTGTGGCTCACTTGTCTCTCTGTCTTCTCTCTCCCTGTCTGTGGCTCACTTGTCTCTCTGTCTTCTCTCGCTGTCTGTGGCTCACTTGTCTCTCTGTCTTCTCTCTACCTGACTGTGGCTAACTTGTCTCTCTGTCTTCTCTCTACCTGTCTGTGGCTCACTTGTCTCTCTGTCTTCTCTCCCTGTCTGTGGTTCACTTGTCTCTCTGTCTTGTCTCCCTGTCTGTGGCTCACTTGTCTCTCCGTCTTCTCTACCTGTCTGTGGCTCACTTGTCTCTCTGTCTTCTCTCCCTGTCTGTGGCTCACTTGTCTCTCTGTCTTCTCTCCCTGTCTGTGGCTCACTTGTCTCTCTGTCTTCTCTCCCTGTCTGTGGCTCACTTGTCTCTCTGTCTTGTCTCCCTGTCTGTGGCTCACTTGTCTCTCTGTCTTGTCTCCCTGTCTGTGGCTCACTTGTCTCTCTGTCTTCTCTCCCTGTCTGTGGTTCACTTGTCTCTCTGTCTTCTCTCCCTGTCTGTGTCTCACTTGTCTCTCTGTCTTGTCTCCCTGTCTGTGGCTCACTTGTCTCTCTGTCTTCTCTCCCTGTCTGTGGTTCACTTGTCTCTCTGTCTTGTCTCCCTGTCTGTGGCTCACTTGTCTCTCTGTCTTCTCTCCCTGTCTGTGGCTCACTTGTCTCTCTGTCTTCTCTCTCCCTGTCTGTGGCTCACTTGTCTCTCCGTCTTCTCTCCCTGTCTGTGGCTCACTTGTCTCTCCGACTTCTCTACCTGTCTGTGGCTCACTTGTCTCTCCGTCTTCTCTCCCTGCCTGTGGCTCACTTGTCTCTCTGTCTTCTCTCCCTGTCTGTGGCTCACTTGTCTCTCTGTCTTCTCTCTCCCTGTCTGTGGCTCACTTGTCTCTCCGTCTTCTCTACCTGTCTGTGGCTCACTTGTCTCTCTGTCTTCTCTCTCCCTGTCTGTGGCTCACTTGTCTCTCTGTCTTCTCTCGCTGTCTGTGGCTCACTTGTCTCTCTGTCTTCTCTCTACCTGACTGTGGCTAACTTGTCTCTCTGTCTTCTCTCTACCTGTCTGTGGCTCACTTGTCTCTCTGTCTTCTCTCCCTGTCTGTGGTTCACTTGTCTCTCTGTCTTGTCTCCCTGTCTGTGGCTCACTTGTCTCTCCGTCTTCTCTACCTGTCTGTGGCTCACTTGTCTCTCTGTCTTCTCTCCCTGTCTGTGGCTCACTTGTCTCTCTGTCTTCTCTCCCTGTCTGTGGCTCACTTGTCTCTCTGTCTTCTCTCCCTGTCTGTGGCTCACTTGTCTCTCTGTCTTGTCTCCCTGTCTGTGGCTCACTTGTCTCTCTGTCTTGTCTCCCTGTCTGTGGCTCACTTGTCTCTCTGTCTTCTCTCCCTGTCTGTGGTTCACTTGTCTCTCTGTCTTGTCTCCCTGTCTGTGGCTCACTTGTCTCTCCGTCTTCTCTACCTGTCTGTGGCTCACTTGTCTCTCTGTCTTCTCTCCCTGTCTGTGGCTCACTTGTCTCTCTGTCTTCTCTCCCTGTCTGTGTCTCACTTGTCTCTCTGTCTTCTCTCTCCCTGTCTGTGGCTCACTTGTCTCTCTCTCTTCGCTCGCTGTCTGTGGCTCACTTGTCTCTCTGTCTCGTCTCCCTGTCTGTGGCTCACTTGTCTCTCTGTCTTCTCTCCCTGTCTGTGGCTCACTTGTCTCTCTGTCTTCTCTCTCCCTGTCTGTGGCTCACTTGTCTCTCCGTCTTCTCTCCCTGTCTGTGGCTCACTTGTCTCTCCGACTTCTCTACCTGTCTGTGGCTCACTTGTCTCTCCGTCTTCTCTCCCTGCCTGTGGCTCACTTGTCTCTCTGTCTTCTCTCCCTGTCTGTGGCTCACTTGTCTCTCCGTCTTCTCTCCCTGTCTGTGGCATACTTGTCTCTCTGTCTTCTCTCCCTGTCTGTGACTCACTTGTCTCTCTGTCTTGTCTCCCTGTCTGCGGCTTACTTGTCTCTCCGTCTTCTCTCCCTGTCTGTGACTCACTTGTCTCTCTGTCTTCTCTCTCCCTGTCTGTGACTCACTTGTCTCTCTGTCTTCTCTCCCTGTCTGCGGCTTACTTGTCTCTCCGTCTTCTCTCCCTGTCTGTGGCTCACTTGTCTCTCCGTCTTCTCTCCCTGTCTGTGGCTCACTTGTCTCTCCGTCTTCTCTCCCTGTCTGTGGCTCACTTGTCTCTCTGTCTTCTCTCCCTGTCTGTGGCTCACTTGTCTCTCCGTCTTCTCTCCCTGTCTGTGGCATACTTGTCTCTCTGTCTTCTCTCCCTGTCTGTGACTCACTTGTCTCTCTGTCTTCTCTCCCTGTCTGCGGCTTACTTGTCTCTCTGTCTTCTCTCCCTGTCTGTGACTCACTTGTCTCTCCGTCTTCTCTCCCTGTCTCACTCATTCGTCTTATTGTTTCCCGCCTGGCTGAGTAGCATCATGTGACATGTCTTAACTCGCATGTAATTGGTCTGTGAGTTTCCTGAACCGCTAAACCAGTGCCGTAAAAACGAGAAAAGCTGCGGCGGTTAAAATAGAAGCGCCCGGTCAACATTGAAAATCCCTTAATACAGTTATTTACATTAGCTAAAACACTAAACCTCATTCTCTGAACCAAATGATCAGTTGTCTCAATCCATTTGTTGAATCAACCATTCCTTTAGCAAAACCCTAAACAAGTTCAAGTAGTTAGACACCATTTGCAAAACTCTAGCTGTGCAGCAACACCTTGACCCCTAAAGGTCTCCGGTACGTACGTTGACATTAAGTCCACCTCCTTCTCTCTGGTGAATCTGTAGAGCAGCACAGGCTGCATGGCCGTCTGCAGACAGAGGAAGAGGACTTCACATTTAAAATGACTGAGATCCCAATGATCACAACGCAGCTCCTGAGGGAATCACAGACAACAAGGTCCAAGTATTTATTCATTTAACTCGTGTTTTGTTAATGTTTTAATGGGATGAGGGATATTGGGTGAAAGTTAAGTATGAGGTCAAACAAAACCTTTTTGACGGCCCTCGATGAACCATTTGATAAACATCTAAATCCCTTTTCTGCCAGTAAAAGAAAAACATAAGATGAAAACTTATTATGAAAAAGAAAAGATCCTGTATTCCAGGGGTCACTAACTGGCGGAGTCCGAGTCCGGACCCAGACGCCGAACTATCCGGACCCGGACCTATAATCAATAAATTATTGAGGGATTTTATATTTTATATATATATTTATATGTATATATATATATATATATATATATAAATATATGTTTAATATTTAATATTTTAAATATGATATTTTATATTTATATTTATATTTATATTTATATTTATATTTATATTTATATTTATATTTTATATTTTATATTTTATATTGTAAATTTTAAATTTTAAATTTTAAATTTTTAATTTTTAATTTTTAATTTTTAATTTTTAATTTTTAATTTTTAATTTTTATATTTTATTGTATTATATTTCAGGCCACTTTATACTTTTACTCCACAACATTTGATTGACAGCTGCAGTTACTTTTCAGACTTTGCTCTGCGGGAGTAAAATGTAATGAAACGTTTTGTCTGAAGTTCTTCTGATTCTCACGTGAGCAGATGGACGTCTCTGTGTTTTCGGACGGTGCAGAGAGGCTGATGAAGGTGTGGTCGATGGTGCTGACGGAGATGCCGTACTCCTCCACTTCAGCTCTCAGTCAAAGAAAGCCTGCACGGCGTGTTTAGAGGCGGCATCTGCAGAAAACACGCAAAGTAAAACACTTCATTACTTTTATGTTATTGTGAAGCTTCAGTGTAAACAATGCAAACACATGAGGTCATCACTGAGGCTCAACATGTCACAATATCGTTTTCACAATCACACAATTGGTTTTGTTAAGTTTTCACATACAAGGAATTTGTTTTGGTGCAAACATGAGCACAGTAAGAGAAACAAATAAATAATAATAAGAGCAAAATAAAGGAGAAATATTATAAAACGTATAAAATCAAAGAATGTGTAGATAAATATATAAAAAATAAAATACAATAAGAATATGAGAAATGACTGTGTCAGTATATCTGAACTAAAGTGTTAATATTGTGCAGAAATGTGCACAATTATCAGATGAATAACTTAATTAAGAATAATTTAATAACTTCCCACCTACATATGCATTCATTGATTTATATATTTATTATTAATTAAAATGTAAGAATACAATTTGCATTTTCATTCTTTTCTACTGGATTGGGAATTGTCTGAACAGTTTGACAGTGAGATTATATTTTCATGTTAGATGTTACCATGTTGGAACATTCTTACACATGGCCAACCCTAGATCACAAGTGCTATATATAAACATTACAGAACACAAAGAATGATGTGAGCTCCACCCTGGTGAAACAGGTTTCATGCCACTCACACACTCCATCAGGTAGAGAGCCTCTTCGGGGAAGAGAACCTGCTTGCCGTTGGCAGAAAAGCCCATCGTCTGCCAAAACGTTCCCTAAAAACAACAAGACACAGTATAATGACATGCTAATGATAGAGGAGGACGTGCAGAAGGTATCAGCTTATCACAGAGTGTGTGTGTATTGTTTGTTTCACAGAGTGTGTGTACTCACAGCTGGAGACTGAAGCTCCACGATCTTCTCACTAGGAACCCATGTGGCCTTCACGAGGTTTCCTCTACAGTAAAATAAACACATATCTCCTGTCGGTGCAGAACAATCTGGACCTCAACACACACACACTTTACATTATTGTCGAGGATGGACTGAGTCCATCGTTAACAGGACTTTTAGAATCAGATCTTCTTTATACCTGTACCTAAAACACATCTTTCCTAAAAAATCTCCATATTATAGGATGAAAACAGCATTTTCTGCCATTTCTGCATGAAATTTACTGAAATGGTTAACCCCTTAAAAATAAGAAAAATAAAATAGTTTGTTTCCCAGGTTAACATTTTGAATTGTAAGGATTCTTTAATCTAAAGTGTCTCTTTAAATATAAAAGCACAGTATCCCTAAAACTGACACTTTATGCTCTAAATGACTTCATTTCTTTAAGACAAGACACTACAGGTCAATAAAGTCAAACTAATGAACAGATATCACCCTGAAACTTCCCCAGCTGATGACATGAAGACAATCGTTGAGCTAATGTCCATACATTTAATTAAAATGTGTGTTTTACTTTGTTGACATGTTAGAGTCAAAGGTTCCCCCCCGCTCATACACTTCCTTGTTCCCTCCTCTTCCTGGAATGTGGAGGAGCTTGTATCACAACTCAAACTAGTTTCACTCCTCAGGAAGTGAGACTCACACAGTCGCTGGCAGTGAAGGTGAAATGGCGCAGAAAAGAGATCAGCTGGACCGGGAAACCATCTCTTGTTCCATCTGTCTGGATCTACTGAAGGATCCGGTGACGACTCCCTGTGGACACAGCTACTGCAAGAACTGTATTCAAAGCTTCTGGGATGGAGAGGACGAGAAGAGAAGCTACAGCTGCCCTCAGTGCAGGCAGACCTTCACACCGAGGCCTGTCCTGCTGAAGAACACCATGTTAGCAGCTGTAGTGGAGGAGCTGAAGAAGACTGGACTCCAAGCTGCTCCTGCTGATCACTTCTATGCTGGACCTGAAGATGTGGGATGTGATGTCTGCACTGGGAGAAAACTGAAAGCCTTCAAGTCCTGTGTGCAGTGTGTGGCCTCTTACTGTGAGAAACACCTCCAGACTCATTATGATGCGCCTCCATTAAAGAAACACAAGCTGGTGGAGCCCTCCCAGAAGCTCCAGGAGAACATGTGCTCTCGTCACGATGAGGTGATGAAAATGTTCTGCCGTACTGATCAGCAGTGTATCTGTTATCTCTGCTCTGTGGACGAACATAAAGGCCACGACACAGTCACAGCTGCAGCAGAAAGGACTGAGAGGCAGAGAGAGCTCGAGGGGAGTCGACTAAACATCCAGCAGAGAATCCAGGACGGAGAGAAAGATGTGAAGCTGCTTCAGCAGAAGGTGGAGGTCATCAATCTCTCTGCTGACAGAGCAGTGGAGGACAGTGAGAAGAAGTTCACTCAGCTGATCCGTCTCATGCAGAAAAGAAGCTCTGATGTGAAGCAGCAGCTCAGATCGCAGCAGGAAAGTGAAGTGAGTCGAGTCAAAGAGCTTCAGGAGAAGCTGGAGCAGGAGATCACTGAGCTGAAGAGGAAAGACGCTGATCTGAAGCAGCTCGCACACACAGAGGACCACAACCAGTTTCTACACAACTACCCCTCACTGTCCCCACTCAGTGAGTCTACACTCTCCTCCAGCATCAACATCCCTCTCAGATACTTTGAGGAAGTGACAGCGGCTGTGTCACAAGTCACAGATGAACTCCAGGACGTTCTGAGAGAGAAGTGGACAAACATCTCACAGACTGGGACTGAAGTGGATGTTTCACTGTCAGCAGAGCCCAAGACCAGAGCTGGATTCTTAAAGTATTCACGTGACATCACACTGGATCCAAACACAGCACACACACATCTGTTATTATCTGAGGGGGACAGAAAAGTGACACGCATGAGTCAACCTCAGTCTTATTCTAGTCACATAGACAGATTCACTGAATGTCTTCAGGTGCTGAGTAGAGAGAGTCTGACTGGACGTAGTTACTGGGAGGTGGAGCGGAGCGGGGGAGTTTGTGTAGCAGTCGCATACAAGAACATCAGCAGAGCAGGGGGGGAAGAATGTGCATTTGGATTCAATGATAAATCCTGGGCGTTATATTGTGACGATAACAGTTATACATTTTGTTACAACAAAGTCCACACTCCCGTCTCAGGTCCTCCGTCCTCCAGACTCGGAGTGTACCTGGATCACAGAGCAGGTGTTCTGTCCTTCTACAGCGTCTCTGACACCATGACTCTCCTGCACAGAGTCCACCACACATTCTCTCAGCCGCTCTACGCTGGAGTTAGTTTATATCCTGAATCCACTGCTGAGTTCTGTAAACTCAAGTAGACAGAAGTAAATCTCTGGTTCTCCTTCAGGGAGTCTTTTTCTCTCAGTGAGTAAACTAACCCCCCCCGGACTAAGTGACATGTTCTATGTTTCATATTATATTCCAGATGATCAGCTGTACAATGAACCTGAATAATAATCACAATATAAGTGCAGGAGGTTTGTGTGACACCAGGATGAAGTGTGAGCAGATAGTTTCCTGTGAATGTTGATCACAGATCACATTTACTTTGAACACAATGTTCTTGTAATGTTAACAGTGAAGTTGAACATGACCCTCATCCTGGGTGGGGTTTGTATTAAACATGTTAAGACTAAAAAGACTTCTTCCTTTAAAATGAATGTGAACGTGTGATTTAAGGGAAGCGGCTTCAGCTCTGTGTTTAAACTCTGAAATGTATTTCGTCTCCGTGTTTGTGCCGACGGCTGATTGTTGTGGCGTTTGTTCAGCTGTCACTCAAACATTGTGGGCGGTGCTTGACGTCATCAGTCGTTGTGTAATGTGGGACTTTGTTTAGGTGGAGCTGCTCCCTCTGTCTGTGGAGCCATGGAGGCTCTCACTGCTCATCATGTTGCTGTCTCTGCATCAACATGTCCACTCAATGTTTGATGAATATTTGTGTTGATGTATTTCTATCTTGTTTCTCTTCCACTGCATGTGTTCAGAGAGGAAGCAGCAGCTTTATCCTGGACACTTTGTTCTGTTAGAAAGACGTCTAGAAGCACATTGATGTGTTGTTGTTGTTATGAGGACTTATAGAAGTGTACTTATCCTGATCATAATCCATCAGCAGAGGATTCATTCTTGTCTTTCACATGCTGACATTGTGCTCAAAGTGAACGTGTACATGAAGTCATTGAACTTTACTGATGTGAGAACAAAGTGCAGCTTCACATGATGAATAAACAAACATCAAGTCTTTTCTTCTTGTCTTCATTCCAGGGTATCAAACAAAGCTGACGGAGACAATGTGAAGCTGATCTGAGACAATAACTGAGCAAAGTAGCAGCACGTGGTGATCAGATGTTGTCTTATAGATCAGCTGTGAATATGAAACTACTGTATTACTGCAGATCAATATTATTACTACAGTAATAAGGAGACATGTTTTGTGTCTGTCGAGTGGGGAAATGAAAGAACGTACAAATGAAAGTCATGAAATGTGCAGTTTGAAGGATTTAAAGGACCTTTGTGTTGCTGTAGTTTCCCAGCATGCTCTCTGGTCTGTGTGTTGGTGTGCAGGAGGATCCAGGTGGAGCAGATGCATCAACACAGAGATCAAGGTGCGTTCACTGACCTGCTTCAACAGTAGGAGCAGTGACTGTTGAACTGTCTGTCAGTCTGTGTGTGTGTGTCTGGCTCCACCTGCTGCTTCTTATTTTAATGACTGACAATCTGCATCCAATAACTTCTGCACTCTTTAATATTGAGCTCCACCTTCCAGATACTGCAGTACTTCTTCTGTGAAACACATCGACACACTGCAGCAAGTATTCATGTGTTCAGTGAAGACGAGCTCGAATGAACTCCTGCATGAAGGTGAACAGGCTCAAATAAACAGCTCACACATATCAGCTGACACTTCCCCACTTCATGACTCACATTAACACAATTACATGTTGTGTTAAAGGTGTTCTGACATGTGATGTTTAAATATGTAAATGAGGCATTATGTCATTAAATGTGTGTAATCTGCTACATGTCCAGATATAAAGTGAAGTCTGGATGAAGCAGGTTCAAAGTGTTTCATGTTGTTCACATGTCAAAGGTTTGTACAGATTCTGGATCTGTCTTTGTATCACTCCATAAATCACTAAATCCTGTCAACACACAGAACTTAGTGCATCTCCTGCATGTAGTGAGTGTAGCGTGTATAACATGAGCTGTGAGTGACATGTGAACAAAGCCCTCTGCACAAAGCTTCAGAATATAGAGAGGAATGAAAGTGGAAAGTTTGGTGTATGTAAGTGCTACTGAAGTGGAGACTTCTGCTGAAGAGTGGGAGAAAAAGCTCCTTTAGAGAAAAGCTCCTTTAAAGATATGTATTGTAACATTCATACATGTTGTACACACTACAGGTGAACAGGGTCATACATGTTGTACACACTACAGGTGAACAGGGTCATACATGTTGTACACACTACAGGTGAACAGAGTCATACATGTTGTACACACTACAGGTGAACAGGGTCATACATGTTGTACACACTACAGGTGAACAGGGTCAAACATGTAACTAACAGATATCACAATTACAAGGTTTCTGACATTAAACTCCTAAATGTGTATTTTGGACGTTAACAATGTGTAAACAAAGCCTGGAAACTGATGAAGAAGAAGAATAAATGTCCATCTTTGGCGCTGCTCAGAGGTAATATCTAAAAAGGGACAGAAAAAGAACTTTGGCAGTAAAACCAGCCTCATTGTAAATCACTGGCCAAACACACAAAATACAAGTTTCAGGATTAGTTTTTTCATCTGTAACATAAACGATTGGATTTATTGATATCTTTGGACGTCCAGCCGACCCAACAGATGCAGATGAATGTAAAAGTCCTGGATACGTGTTGGCCCGTGTGTGACGGTGACGTTAAAGAGCGGTGAGATCTCAGGGGTAAACGTCAGTGGGCAGCTGGAAGTCTTTGAAGGTGTAGAAGGAGATGTCTCCGTGGTCCACCACAGCAAAGACCACCGGGACGTCTCCGCTCTGGAAGGTCAGCCGCTTGATGGACCATAGGTCCGGTACCGGGCCATCGAAACTGAGACACAACACGGAGAGAATCAAATGATCTTGTACGTTTTGTGAGACACAGACCAACGCACTCGATCCAAACTAAAGACGCCATCTGTAACGAAAAGGTTTTACATTATTGTGAACTATTAATTGATCTGAAGACGGCAAATTGCATTCTGGGAAGTTGTGACAAGCATTTCTCTGTATTTTCTGAATTGTTACAGACCAAATGATTATTGAAATTGAAAAAGAAAGATGAAACTGGGGATGTCACGATTACCGATATAGTATCACAGTAAAGGAAATAAGACATTTAAATTTAGATTGTCGGTTCCTAAGCAACACAAGTATGGCCGTGCGAACAGCTGTTTCTCTTTCGCTCAACCAAACACGTACACACTCGACTTTCTCTAATTCGCCGAGCATCCTCCTCCCTCGTCGTTCCTTCTGCGTGCGTCCTCCTCCCATGTCGTTTGCTGTGCGTCCTCCTCCCTCGTCGTTCCTTCTGCGTGCATTCTCCTCCCTCGTCGTTCCTTATCCCTCGTCGTTCGGCGTGCGTCGTCTTCTCTCGTCGTTCCTTCTGTGTGCGTCCTCCTCCCTCGTTGTTCCTTCTGCGTGCGTTCTCCTCCCTCGTTGCTCCTCCTCCCTCGTCATTCGCCGTGCGTGCTCCCCCCTCGTCGTTCGCCGTGCGTCCTCCCCCCTCGTCGTTCTTTTTGCGTGCGTTCTCCTCCCTCGTCGTTCCTTATCCCTCGTCGTTCCTTATCCCTTGTCGTTCGGCGTGCGACGTCTTCCCTCGTCGTTCCTTCTGCGTGCGACCTCCTCCCTCGTCATTCGGTGTGCGTCTTCCTCCCTCTGTGTTCCTTCTGCGTGTGTTCTCCTCCCTCGTCGTTCTTTATCCCTCGTCGTTCGGCGTTCCTTCTCCTCCCTCGTCGTTCATTCTGCGTGCGTCCTCTTCCCTCATTGTTCCCCCTCCCTTGTCGTTCGCCGTGCGTCCTCCTCCCTTCTCGTTCCTCATCCCTAGTCATTCCTCTTCCTCCCTCGTCGTTCCTTCTGCGTGCGTTCTCCTCCCTCGTCGTTTCTTATCCCTCGCCGTTCGGCGTGCATCGTCTTCCCTCGTCGTTCCTTCTGCGTGCGACCTCCTCCCTCGTCGTTTCTTCTGCGTGACTCCTCCTCGCTCGTCATTCGTCTTCCTCCCTTGTCGTTCAGTGTGCATCCTCCTCTCTCATTGTTCCTTCTGCGTGCGTCCTCCTCCCTCCTCCCTCCTCATCCCTCATCTTTCCTCTTCCTCCCTTGTCGTTCGGTGTGCATCCTCCTCCCTCATCGTTCGCCGTGCGTCCTCTTCCCTCGTTGTTCCTCCTCCCTCGTTGTTCGGCCTCCCTCGTCGTTCCTTCTGCGTGCGTCGTCCTCCCTCGTTGTTCCTTCTGCATGCGTTCTCCTCCCTCGTCGATCCTTATCTCTCGTCGCTCGGCGAGTGTCGTCTTCCCTCGTCGTTCCTTCTGCGTGCGACCTCCTCCCTCGTCGTTCGGTATTCGTCCTCCTCCCTCGTCATTCCTTCTGCGTGTGTCCTCTTCCCTCGACGTTCATTCTGCGTGCGTCCTCTTCCCTTGTTGTTCCTCCTCCCTCGTCGTGCGTCCTCCTCCCTTGTCATTCGGTCTGTGTGCGTTCTCCTCCCTCGTCGTTCCTCATCCCTCGTCTTTCCTCCTCCCTCGTTGTTGGGCGTGCATCCTCCCCCCTCGTCGTTCCTCATCCCTCGTCATTCCTCTTCCTCCCTCATCGTTCCTTCTGCGTGCGTCCTCTTCCCTCGTTGTTCCTCCTCCCTTGTCGTTCGCCGTGCGTCCTCCTCCCTTGTCGTTCTGTCTGTGTGCGTTCTCCTCCCTCGTCGTTCCTCATCCCTCGTCGTTCCTCTTCCCTCGTTCAGCGTGCATCCTCCTCCCTCGTCGTTCCTCATCTCTCGTCATTCCTCTTCCTCCCTCGTCTTTCGGTGTGCGTCGTCTTCCCTTGTCGTTCCTTCTGCGTGCGTCCTCCTCCCTCGTTGTTTCTTCTGCGTGCGTTCTCCTCCCTCCTCATTCCTCATCCTTCGTCATTCCTCTTCCTCCCTCATCGTTCCTTCTGCGTGCGTCCTCCTCCCTCCTCCTCATCCCTCATCTTTCCTCTTCCTCCCTTGTCGTTCGGCATGCGTCCTCCTCCCTCATTGTTCGGCGTGCGTCCTCTTCCCTCGTTGTTCCTCCTCCTTCGTAGTTCGGCCTCCCTCGTCGTTCCTTCTGCGTGCGTCCTCCTCCCTTGGCGTTCGGCGTGCGTCGTCCTCCCTCCTCGTTCCTTCTGCATGCGTTCTCCTCCCTCGTCGTTCCTTATCCCTCGTCGTTCCTCCTCCCTCGTTGTTCAGCGTGCGTCCTCCTCCCTCGTCGTTCCTCGTCCCTTGTCATTCCTCTTCTTCCCTCGTCGTTCGGCGTAAGTCCTCCTCCTTCTTCATTCCTTCTGCGTGCATCCTCCTCCCTCGTTGTTCCTTCTGCGTGCGTCCTCCTGCCTCATCGTTCCTTCTGCGTGCGTCCTCCTCCCTCCTCCATCCTCATCCCTCGTCGTTCCTCTTCCTCCCTTGTCGTTCGCCGTATGTTCTCTTTCTTCGTTGTTCCTCCTCCCTCGTCGTTCCTCCTCCTCCCTCGTCGCTCCCACTGAGTTGGTGACAGATCAATGACCAATCACAGAGGTCTGTGTCCGTCTGCTGCACATTAATCTTTCATTAACACTGATGTGGAGCGTTTGGCTGCAGGACGCGACGCTGCTAACCAGCACCAGGGCGGGGGGGGCAAACTCCTTCCAGAACCCCCCAACTCCGACACATCGCAGACTCTCCATCTGTCGTTAGTCCCGTCATCATTTCTCACACATTTAGATACTTCCTCAAATATGTATTTCCCCGGTTGTGCCATGCATTGATTTAATTACCAAAACCAACGGGCCAGATATAATTGCCTTGAGCTTGACACCCGTGCACCCGTACACTATAGAATTATACACACTGTAGAATTATACTATTTTAATTCTGCTATTTTTATAAAAAAAAAAAAGTTTTAAAATGAGTAAAAACAAAAAACGTAAACACCTAGAAGTTTCTTTCTCTGAAACGGATTCTTCCAACTGACAGAAGTCTGGGACAGTGCCTAGGGGTTGGCAGACCGGGGTGGTGGTTCCCCTCTTTAAAAAGGGGGACCAGAGAGTGTGTGCCAACTACAGGGGTATCACACTTCTCAGCCTCCCTGGTAAAGTCTACTCCAAAGTACTGGAAAGGAGAGTTCGGCCGGTAGTTGAACCTCTGATTGAAGAGGAACAATGCGGATTCCGTCCTGGTCGTGGAACAACAGACCAACTCTTTACTTTTGCAAGGATCCTGGAGGGGGCCTGGGAGTACGCCCATCCGGTCTACATGTGTTTTGTGGATCTGGAGAAGGCGTATGACCGGGTCCCCCGGGTGATACTATGGGAGGTGCTGCGGGAGTATGGGGTGAGGGGGTCACTTTTGAGGGCCATCCAATCCCTGTACGCCCAAAGCGAGAGTTGTGCCCGGATACTCGGCAGTAAGTCGGACTTGTTTCCCGTGAATGTTGGCCTCCGCCAGGGCTGCGCTTTATCACCAATCCTGTTCGTGATTTTCATGGATAGGATATCGAGGCGTAGTCGTGGAGGAGAGGGGTTGCAGTTCGATGACCTGAGGATCTCATCGCTGCTCTTTGCAGATGATGTGGTCCTTATGGCATCATCGGTCTGTGACCTTCAACAGTCACTGGATCGGTTTGCAGCCAAGTGTGCAGCGGTTGGGATGAGGATCAGCACCTCCAAATCTGAGGCCATGGCTCTCAGCAGGAAACCGGTGGATTGCCTACTCCGGCTAGGGAATGAGCCATTACCCCAAGTGAAGGAGTTCAAGTACCTCGGGGTCTTGTTCGCGAGTGAGGGGACAATGGAGCGAGAGATTGGCCGGAGAATCGGAGCAGCGGGGGCGGTATTACAGTCACTTTACCGCACCGTTGTGACGAAAAGAGAGCTGAGCCAGAAGGCAAAGCTCTCAATATACCGGTCGATCTTCGTTCCTACCCTCACCTATGGTCATGAAGGCTGGGTCATGACCGAAAGAACGAGATCATGGGTACAAGCGGCCGAAATGGGTTTTCTCAGACGGGTGCCTGGCGTCTCCCTTAGAGGTAGGGTGAGAAGCTCAGCCATCCGTGAGAGACTCGGAGTAGAGCCGCTGCTCCTTTACGTTGAAAGGAGCCATTTGAGGTGGTTCGGGCATCTAGTAAGGATGCCACCTGGGCGCCTCCCTAGGGAGGTGTTCCAGGCACGTCCAGCTGGGAGGAGACCCCGGGGAAGACCCAGGACTCGGTGGAGAGATTATATCTCCTCACTGGCCTGGGAACGCCTCAGGATCCCCCAGTCGGAGCTGGAGGATGTGGCCCGGAGAAGGGAAGATTGGGGTTCCTTACTGGAGCTGCTGCCCCCGCGACCCGATCCCAGATAAGCGGTAGACGATGGATGGATGGATGGATATTTTTATAATGGTACTTCAGACTCATTTACATGAATTGATTATTGTACTGTAAATGCTCTGATTCTGTCTAATCTGTACTAATTGTTATGTTTTTGCTGTGAAGCACTTTGGGCTGCAATTCTTGTATGAAAGGTGCTATACAAATAAAGCTTATTATTACACTGAAACGTGCACATAAATGTGATAAATAACGTAAGCGTTTAGCTTATTTAATAAAAGAGCACCTGTTCAATGAAACACTGATAGCACTTTTAGTACACGGAGACGTGTTAAACTTAAAAATGCACACATAAAGTTGCATTCAATTTTATTAAATATATGGCTCTCAAGGAAATACATTAAAAAATATTTGGCTTTTTTGGCTCTCCCAGACAAAAAGGTTCCCAACCCCTGTTTTAAGGCGTAAAAAGCTCACTTTTTTCCCCCAGCACTCTCTTCTCAATAATACGTACACACAATCATCAATCTTTATTTTTAAATAGAACATGATATTCATACATCTTCGATGTGTGCGAATTCCACTGCAGCCTTGTACTTCGCCAGAAGCTTCGAGTAATGAACCCATTTTCGAAACAATTGGCTGAAGTGGTTCAGTTCACAAAAGCTTCATTTGCCCATCACTACTTCACACACCTAAGCCATGCCATTATAATCACTCTGCCGGTTTTACATTTATTGTCCACTTGATGGCGCAGTAGAGCAAATGAAGCACCATGAAGCTTCGGCTCATGAGTGAACCAATTGGATGGAAAGCTTCAATGCTTCATGAAGCTTCATCTCGCCATCACTACTTGCCATGGCACCCCACATTGACAGCCCTCGCTGCAAAGGTTTTGTGCATGTTCGGGACGACCTACCTTTGTGAACAACTGTATTCTGTAATGAGCATCAGTAAAACAAAGCTGCGCTCAAGGCTCACACACAAGCACTTAAATACATCCTGGCTGCTACTCAGGATTTGAGGCCTGATATTGATGCACTTGTGACTCTAAAAGATGCCAAGTTTCAGGAGCAAACAGTGAGTAAGTAACTTAATGTCAAATGCTGCTTCACACACTTTTGCACGTTTTATATTTCTGTAAGAATATATTTCTGTGAAAATGAATACTTACTGTGGAAATATTTAAAGACATTGAACAGTGAAATATAATGTCAGTCAGCAGCTGCAGTACAAAGAGACACAACCTTTATGTATTTTCATGTATACATTATATACATTTACAAGGCAGGGGGAGAACTTAACCTTCTTCCTTCATAGTTCCCACTTTAGTAGACGTAGAGGCTGCGGCGAATCAATCTAGCAAACTTCTTGTTCAACAAAGCATTTATTAATATGATAAGACAAGCATGGAAAATGTACCCAGCTGGGTGACCATCCTGTTTCACAGCCTCCTCTCTCCGATACGGTCCCCAAACTTTTTCCTGTGAGGGCAACATAACTTTTCCCTTCTCTGATGGGGGCCGGGGTCAGTTTGTAACAGAAAAAGTGTGACGATCGCAGGGGTGCCTAAACGTAAACATTTATTGTTTTCCAGAAAGCCACACATAACCAAATATTAATAATCCTTTCCGGGATCTTCACAGAAAAAAGTCAGGAAATAACAGATGAGACAAAAAGGCTTTTCTTTGCATTGAACAAAAAAATAATCGTTTGACCACTGCAGGTTAAATATTGATATATAAACATTCTGAATCAATTTTTCTCTTACCTAACCTTTTCGCCATTATTCCGTTCTATTTTCCTAGTCTAGGATTTGCATGGCCAGACTGAAAAAAAAATCATAATGCGTCTCTGGTATTGTTCAGGGGGCCGGGCCAAATCTGGAGGCGGGCCGTATCTGGCCCGCGGGCCTTAGTTTGGGGACCACTGGTCTAAATTAAAACACATATTTCAAGCTGCTACTCACAGAGTCACACATCTGTATTTAAACATCACAACAGGGATCGGCTGAACATCGCTGGATGTGTTTTGGGCCGATTGAGTCGTTCAACCAGTTATGCAGCAGAAATGATCCACCAGCGCCTACACTGGGATTTCTGCTTATTGTGATGTCACTTCTTGGAGTATCTTCAAATGCTTCATATCTTTAAAATATGTACAAACTATGTTTATGAGCAGCTTCTGGCACCACTGCACGTCGTCACACAGATTTGCACCGACGAATCTCAACGTCATGAAGTCGTGACGAGCGTGCAACAAAGATGGCACCAAAGACAGAAGCCTGAGCTTTCTGCTGCATAAAGAATCAGAGCTCTGGCTATGATGGCTTTCATTTCAGATCCATTCAAACAGGATGAAGCAAACAACAATGTCCCGCAGCCGCCCGGGAAGCTCCACATTTAAAGGGTTAACAGCCTCCCAAGAACAATTGTATTGGACTACAAAAGCTAAGAGACATGTTGATCACCAGCTGATGGGAGGATGGTTCATACATGTTGGAACATTCTTACACATGGCCAACCCTAGATCACAAGTGCTATATATAAACATTACAGAACACAAAGAATGATGTGAGCTCCACCCTGGTGAAACAGGTTTCATGCCACTCACACACTCCATCAGGTAGAGAGCCTCTTCGGGGAAGAGAACCTGCTTGCCGTTGGCAGAAAAGCCCATCGTCTGCCAAAACGTTCCCTAAAAACAACAAGACACAGTATAATGACATGCTAATGATAGAGGAGGACGTGCAGAAGGTATCAGCTTATCACAAAGTGTGTGTGTATTGTTTGTTTCATAGAGTGTGTGTACTCACAGTTGGAGACTGAAGCTCCACGATCTTCTCACTAGGAGCCCATGTGGCCTTCACGAGGTTTCCTCTACAGTAAAATAAAGACATATCTCCTGTCGGTGCAGAACAATCTGGAGTTCAACACACACACACTTTACATTGTTGTCGAGGATGGACTGAACACATCTTTCCTAAAAAATCTCCATATTTGAGGATGAAAACATCATTTTCTGCCATTTCTGCATGAAATTTACTGAAATGGTTTCTCGATTATCACAATAGTTGCCAATTATTTCACTGTGGACTATTTGTTGCAGCTCTATTTATCAGCATAGCGTTGAATAAAGATGTCGATAAAAAAGCTCCACAACAAGTTAGTCAACTTTAAATAAATAATACATTTGTTTGATAACTTATAGATTATGAACTCTCAAATAGAATACATTAGATCAATTATAACTGTGTGGATGAAGACACAATGAATTCAGATACAAGCAGTAAATACTTACACGACATTTGACCCCTTAAAAATAAGAAAAATAAAATAGTTTGTTTCCCAGGTTAACATTTTGAATTGTAAGGATTCTTTAATCTAAAGTGTCTCTTTAAATATAAAAGCACAGTATCCCTAAAACTGACACTTTATGCTCTAAATGACTTCATTTCTTTAAGACAAGACACTACAGGTCAATAAAGTCAAACTAATGAACAGATATAACCCTGAAACTTCCCCAGCTGATGACATGAAGACAATCGTTGAGCTAATGTCCATACATTTAATTAAAATGTGTGTTTTACTTTGTTGACATGTTAGAGTCAAAGGTTCCCCCCCGCTCATACACTTCCTTGTTCCCTCCTCTTCCTGGAATGTGGAGGAGCTTGTATCACAACTCAAACTAGTTTCACTTCTCAGGAAGTGAGACTCACACAGTCGCTGGCAGTGAAGGAGAAATGGCGCAGAAAGGAGATCAGCTGGACCGGGAAACCTTGTCTTGTTCCATCTGTCTGGATCTACTGAAGGATCCGGTGACGACTCCCTGTGGACACAGCTACTGCAAGAACTGTATTAAAACCCACTGGGATGGAGAGGACGAGAAGAGAAGCCACAGCTGCCCTCAGTGCAGGCAGACCTTCACACCGAGGCCTGTCCTGGTGAAGAGCACCATGTTAGCAGCTTCAGTGGAGGAGCTGAAGAAGACTGGACTCCAAGCTGCTCCTGCTGATCACTGCAATGCTGGACCTGAAGATGTGGGATGTGATGTCTGCACTGGGAGAAAACGGAAAGCCTTCAAGTCCTGTCTGCAGTGTGTGGCCTCTTACTGTGAGAAACACCTCCAGAATCATTATGATGCGCCTCCATTAAAGAAACACAAGCTGATGGAGCCCTCCCAGAAGCTCCAGGAGAACATGTGCTCTCGTCACGATGAGGTGATGAAGATGTTCTGCCGTACTGATCAGCAGTGTATCTGTTATCTCTGCTCTGTGGACGAACATAAAGGCCACGACACAGTCTCAGCTGCAGCAGAACGGACTGAGAGGCAGAGAGAGCTCGAGGGGAGTCGACTAAACATCCAGCAGAGAATCCAGGACGGAGAGAAAGATGTGAAGCTGCTTCAGCAGGAGGTGGAGGCCGTCAATCGCTCTGCTGACAGAGCAGTGGAGGACAGTGAGAAGATGTTCACTCAGCTGATCCGTCTCATGCAGAAAAGAAGCTCTGATGTGAAGCAGCAGCTCAGATCGCAGCAGGAAAGTGAAGTGAGTCGAGTCAAAGAGCTTCAGGAGAAGATGGAGAAGGAGATCACTGAGCTGAAGAGGAAAGACGCTGATCTGAAGCAGCTCGCACACACAGAGGACCACAACCAGTTTCTACACTACTACCCCTCACTGTCCCCACTCAGTGAGTCTACACTCTCCTCCAGCATCAACATCCCTCTCAGATACTTTGAGGAAGTGACAGCGGCTGTGTCACAAGTCACAGATGAACTCCAGGACGTTCTGAGAGAGAAGTGGACAAACATCTCACAGACTGGGACTGAAGTGGATGTGTTACTGTCAGCAGAGCCCAAGACCAAAGTTGGATTCTTAAAGTACTCACGTGACATCACACTGGATTCAAACACACCAAACACACTGCTGTTATTATCTGAGGGGGACAGAAAAGCAACAGTAACGAGTCAACATCAGTCTTATTCTCGTCACACAGACAGATTCACTAAACGTCTTCAGGTGCTGAGTAGAGAGAGTCTGACTGGACGTAGTTACTGGGAGGTGGAGCGGAGCGGGAGAGTTCGTGTAGCAGTCGCATACAAGAACATCAGGAGAGCAGGGGGGCTTGAATGTGCATTTGGATACAATGATAAATCCTGGGCGTTATATTGTGACGATGACAGTTATACATTTTATTACAACAATGTCGAAACTCCCGTCTCAGGTCGTCCGTCCTCCAGACTCGGAGTGTACCTGGATCACAGAGCAGGTGTTCTGTCCTTCTACAGCGTCTCTGACACCATGACTCTCCTGCACAGAGTCCACCACACATTCTCTCAGCCGCTCTACGCTGGAGTTGGGTTTACTTATTCTTTATATTATTCTCCTGGAGACACTGCTGAGTTCTGTAAACTCAAGTAGACAGAAGTAAATCTCTGGTTCTCCTTCAGGGAGTCTTTTTCTCTCAGTGAGTAAACTAACCCCCCCGGACTAATTGACATGTTCTATGTTTCATATTATATTCCAGATGATCAGCTGTACAATGAACCTGAATAATAATCGTTTGTTCAGCTGTCAATCAAACATTGTGGGCGGTGCTTGATGTCATCAGTCGTTGTGTAATGTGGGACTTTGTTTGGGTGGAGCTGCTCCCTCTGTCTGTGGAGCCATGGAGGCTCTCAATGCTCATCATGTTGCTGTCTCTGCATCAACATGTCCACTCAATGTTTGATGAATATTTGTGTTGATGTATTTCTATCTTGTTTCTCTTCCACTGCATGTGTTCAGAGAGGAAGCAGCAGCTTTATCCTGGACACTTTGTTCTGTTAGAAAGACGTCTAGAAGCACATTGATGTGTTGTTGTTGTTATGAGGGCTTATAGAAGTGTACTTATCCTGATCATAATCCATCAGCAGAGGATTCATTCTTGTCTTTCACATGCTGACATTGTGCTCAAAGTGAACGTGTACATGAAGTAATTGAACTTTACTGATGTGAGAACAAAGTGCAGCTTCACATGATGAATAAACAAACATCAAGTCTTTTCTTCTTGTCTTCATTCCAGGGTATCAAACAAAGCTGACGGAGACAATGTGAAGCTGATCTGAGACAATAACTGAGCAAAGTAGCAGCACGTGGTGATCAAATGTTGTCTTATAGATCAGCTGTGAATATGAAACTACTGTATTACTGCAGATCAATATTATTACTTCAGTAATAAGGAGACATGTTTTGTATCTGTCGAGTGGGGAAATGAAAGAACGTACAAATGAAAGTCATGAAATGTGCAGTTTGAAGGATTTAAAGGACCTTTGTGTTGCTGTAGTTTCCCAGCATGCTCTCTGGTCTGTGTGTTGGTGTGCAGAAGGATCCAGGTGGAGCAAATGCATCAACACAGAGGGGTCAAGGTGCGTTCACTGACCTGCTTCAACAGTCGGAGCAGTGACTGTTGAACTGTCTGTCAGTCTGTATGTGTGTGTCTGGCTCCACCTGCTGCTTCTTATTTTAATGACTGACAATCTGCATCCAATAACTTCTGCACTCTTTTGAATATTGACCTCCACCTTCCAGATACTGCAGTACTTCTTCTGTGAAACACTTCGATACACTGCAGCAAGTATTCATGTGTTCAGTGAAGACGTGCTCCAATGAACTCCTGCATGAAGGTGAACAGACTCAAATAAATAGCTCACACATATCAGCTGACACTTCCCCACTTCATTACTCACATTAACACAATTATATCTTGTGTTAAAGGTGTTCTGACATGTGATGTTTAAATATGTAAATGAGGCATTATGTCATTAAATGTGTGTAATCTGCTACATGTCCAGATATAAAGTGAAGTCTGGATGAAGCAGGTTCAAAGTGTTTCATGTTGTTCACATATCAAAGGTTTGTACAGAGGGGATTCTGGATCTGTCTTTGTATCACTCCATAAATCACTAAATCCTGTCAACTCCTCCCTCGTCGTTCGGCGTGTGTCCTCCTCCCTCGTCGTTCATTTTCTGTGCGTCCTCTTCTGCGTGACTCCTCCTCGCTCGTCGTTCGACTTCCTCCCTGGTCGTTCCTTCTGCGTGCGTCATCCCTCGTCGTTCCTCCTCCTCCCTCGTCGTTCATTCTGCGTGCGTCCTCTTCTGTGTGACTCCTCGTTCCTCCTCGTTCCTCCTCGTTCCTCCTCGTTCCTCCTCGTTCATTCTGCGTGCGTCCTCTTCCCTCCTCGTTCCTCATCCCTCGTCATTCCTCTTCCTCCCTCGTCGTTCCTTCTGTGTGCAGCCTCCCTCATCATTCCTCTTACTCCCTCGTCGTTCCTTCTGCGTGCGTCCTCCCTCGTCGTTCCTCCTCCTCTATCGTCGTTCATTCTGCGTGCGTCCTCTTCTGCGTGACTCCTCCTCCGTCCTCGTTCCTCCTCCTCCCTCCTCAATCATTCTGTGTGCGTCCTCTTCCCTCGTTGTTCCTCATCCCTTGTCGTTCCTCCTCCCTCGTTGGTCAGTGTGCGTCCTCCTCCCTCCTCGTTCCTCATCCCTCGTCATTCCTCTTCCTCCCTAGTTGCTCCTTCTGCGTGCGTTCTCCTCCCTCGTTGTTCCTTATCCCTCGTCGTTCATTCTGCATGCGTCCTCTTCCCTCGTTGTTCCTCCTCCCTCGTCGTTCCTCCTCCCTCGTCGTTCCTCCTCCCTCGTCGTTCGGCGTGCGTCCTCCTCCCTCGTTGTTCCTTCTGCGTGCATCCTCCTCCCTCATCGTTCCTCCTCTACCCTCCTCGTTCATTTTGCATGCATTCCTCTTCCCTCGTCGTTCCTCATCCCTCGTTGTTCCTCCTCCCTCGTTGGTCAGTGTGCGTCCTCCTCCCTTCTCGTTCCTCATCCCTCGTCATACCTCTTCCTCCCTCGTCGTTCCTTCTGCGTGTGTCCTCCCTCGTCGTTCCTCCTCCTCCCTCGTTGTTCATTATGCGTGCGTCCTCTTCTGCATGACTCCTCCTCCCTCCTCGTTCCTCCATCCACGTTCATTCTGCGTGAGTCCTCTTCCCTCGTCGTTCCTCATCCCTCGTCGTTCCTCCTCCCTCGTTGTTCCTCATCCCTCGTCGTTCGCCGTGCGTCCCCCTCCCTCGTCGTTCGTTCTGCGTGCGTTCTCCTCCCTCGTCGTTCCTCCACCCTCGTCGTTCCGTCTGCGTACGTCCTCCACCCTCGTCATTTAACGCGCGTCCTCCTCCCTTGTCGTTCCTTCTGCGTGCGTCATCCCTCGTCGTTCCTCCTCCTCCCTCGTCGTTCATTCTGCGTGCGTCCTCTTCTGTGTGACTCCTCCTCCCTCCTCGTTCCTCCTCCTCCCTCCTCGTTCCTCCTCCTCCCTCCTCCTTCATTCTGCGTGCGTCCTCTTCTGTGTGACTCCTCGTTCCTCCTCGTTCCTCCTCCTCCCTCGTCGTTCATTCTGCGTGCGTCCTCTTCCCTCGTCGTTCCTCATCCCTCGTCGTTCCTTCTCCCTCGTCGTTCCTCCTCCCTCGTCGTTCAGTGTGCGTCCTCCTCCCTCGTCGTTCCTCATCCCTCGTCATTCGGCGTACGTCGTCTTGTCTCGTCGTTCCTTCTGCGTGCGTCATCCTCTCTCGTCGTTCGTCGTGCGTCCTCCTCCCTCGTCAATACTTCCTTGAGAGTCCTCCTCCCTCGTTGTTCGCCGTGCGTTCTCCTCCCTCGTCGTTCCGTCTGCATACGTCCTCCACCCTCGTCATTTAACGCGTGTCCTCCTCCCTCGTCGTTTCTCCTCCATCGTCGGTCAGCGTGCGTCATCCTCCCTCGTCGTTCCTCATCCCTCGTCGTTTGGCGTACCTCGTCCTCCTCCCTCGTCATTCCTTCTGCGTGCGTCCTCCTCCCTGTCGTTCGGCGTACGTCCTCTTCCCTCGTCGTTCCGTCTGCGTACGTCCTCCACCCTCGTCATTTAACACGCATCCTCCTCCCTCGTCGTTCGGATTGAATTTAGGAATCTGGATAGACTCCCAACATTCATGATGTCATCGTGGATTCTATTCCATTTGTCTATGTTCAGAATGGTGCCCACACACAAATACAAGCAGATTGGACACATTAAAGATGGCAGATAACATATTTCATGACCAGAACTAAGCAATAAACGTATTTAAACAGTGTGTGTGGCGTACAGAGTCTAATGTCGTTGTGGCTGGTGTTCAAAGTGTTTCATGGTTTACATGTAGAAACTAATTCTAGAAATTCTCAGAAAATGGAAAGAATATTTGAATGACTATTATAAAAAAGTCTTAAAAACGATGTACATGGCTGTAAGTCTTTGATTTTCCTCAGAGTGCAGTCGGACTATTATAAATGCCCTGTTTGAACAGATTCACTAAATCCATATCTTTTAAATCTTTTCACGCGTCTTTGGACTTGATTTAAACAATGTTTTATTACTTCAGACATGTAAAGCACTTTGTCAACTTTTAAATAACATGCTGTATATTAACAAAATGTATGATCGTCTTTAAACACTTGACAGAATTGTGTGTGTTTTCACAACTCTCTCTCTCAATAAAGCAGATAAGTATTTCCCGAAACTGACGTTTTGTTTTGTGCAATTATCAGATGACATAAAAAAGAGGGAGGCTGGACAGAGAAAGTCCTCAGAGAGGCAGAGATTTCAAAAGCACGAGAATGAAGCAGATTGCATATTTAACAGTTTGAGGCTTGGACTACACAGAAAGTAGGCAACTTAATATAGAATATAACATGTCTTATCCTTTAATGACACTGGTTCCACTCATTGCCACACAAACTCATATTTTTTAATTTAATTTATGTTTTTAATGCTGTGCTTTGATTTTGATATTCCACTAAAAGTTTATGTTTTGTGTCAGAACTGTGAAAATATAACAGGAAACATTTTTAGCTTTACATACAATATGAGCGCCGCTACGTTGGAATTTATCCCGGTGGATGAGAGGGTCGCCTCCCTACGCCTTCGGGTTATGGGGGGAAAACTCTGACTGTTGTTTGTGCCTATGCCCCAAACCGCAGTTCTGAGTATTCAGCCTTCTTGGAGACCCTGAATGGAGCCCTGCAGGGGGCTTCAGTAGGGGACTCCGTAGTCTTGCTGGGAGACTTCAACGCACACGTGGCAAACGATGGAGACACCTAGAGAGGCGTGATTGGGAGGAAGGGCCTCCCTGATCTAAACCCGAACGGTCGTTTGTTGTTGGACTTCTGTGCTAGTCATGGAATGACCATAACAAACACCATGTTCGAACATAAGGATGCTCATAAGTGCACATGGTACCAGAGCACCCTAGGCCAAAGGTCAATGATCGATTTCGTAATCATCTGATCTGAGGCCGCATGTTTTGGACACTCGGGTGAAGAGAGGGGCGGAGCTGTCGACTGATGGTGAGTTGGATCAAGGGGTGGGGGAAGACTCTGGACAGACCTGGTAAACCCAAACAGGTAGTGCGGGTGAACTGGGAACGTCTGGAGGAAGCCCCTATCCTGGGGATCTTTAACTCACACCTCCGGCGGAGCTTTTCAGCCATCCCTGTGGAGGTTGGGGGCATTGAACCTGAGTGGGCGATGTTCAAAACCTCTATTGCTGAAGCTGCGATGATGAGCTGTGGTCTCAAGGTCTTAGGTGCCTCAAGGGGCGGTAACCCTCGAACACCGTGGTGGACCCCGGTGGTCAGGGAAGCCGTCCGACTGAAGAAGGAGTCCTTCCGGCTTATGTTATCCGGGAGGACTCCGGAAACAGTTGCAAGGTATCGAAGGACTAGAAGGGCGGCAGCTTCTGCCATGTCAGAGGCAAAGCAGCGGGTGTGGGAGAAGTTCGGAGAAGCTATGGAGAAGGACTTTCGGTCGGCACCAAGGTGCTTCTGGAAAACCATCCGACACCTCAGGAGGGGGAAGCGAGGAACCATCCAAGCTGTGTACAGCAAGGGTGGGACCCTGCTGACTTCAACTGAGAAGGTTATCGGCCACTGGAAGGAGCACTTTGAGGAACTCCTGAAACCAACTAACACGCCCTCTATGGTTGAGGCAGAGCTGGAAGCTGATGGGGGATCATCGTCAATTTCCCTGATGGAAGTCACTGAGGTAGTCAAACAACTCCACAGTGGCAAAGCCGCAGGGGTTGATGAGCTCCGTCCAGAAATGCTGAAGGCTTTGGGTGTTGAGGGGCTGTCTTGGTTGACACGCCTCATCAACATTGTGTGGAAGTCTGGGACAGTGCCTAGGGGTTGGCAGACCGGGGTGGTGGTTCCCCTATTTAAAAAGGGGGACCAGAGAGTGTGTGCCAACTACAGGGGTATCACACTTCTCAGCCTCCCTGGTAAAGTCTACTCCAAGGTACTGGAAAGGAGGGTTCGGCCGGTAGTCGAACCTCTGATTGAAGAGGAACAATGCGGATTCCGTCCTGGTCGTGGAACAACAGACCAACTCTTTACTCTTGCAAGGATCCTGGAGGGGCCTGGGAGTACGCCCATCCGGTCTACATGTGTTTTGTGGATCTGGAGAAGGCGTATGACCGGGTCCCCCGGGTGATACTGTGGGAGGTGCTGCGGGAGTATAGGGTGAGGGGGTCACTTTTGAGGGCCATCCAATCCCTGTACGCCCAAAGCGAGAGTTGTGTCCGGATACTCGGCAGTAAGTCCGACTTGTTTCCTGTGAATGTTGGCCTCCGCCAGGGCTGCGCTTTATCACCAATCCTGTTCGTGATTTTCATGGATAGGATATCGAGGCGTAGTCGTGGAGGAGAGGGGTTGCAGTTCGGTGACCTGAGGATCTCATCGCTGCTCTTTGCAGATGATGTGGTCCTTATGGCATCATCGGTCTGTGACCTTCAACAGTCACTGGATCGGTTCGCAGCCGAGTGTACAGCGGTTGGGATGAGGATCAGCACCTCCAAATCTGAGGCCATGGCTCTCAGCAGGAAACCGGTGGATTGCCTACTCCGGGTAGGGAATGAACCATTACCCCAAGTGAAGGAGTTCAAGTACCTCGGGGTTTTTTCCGCGAGTGAGGGGACAATAGAGCGAGAGATTGGCCGGAGAATCGGAGCAGCGGGGGCGGTATTACAGTCACTTTACCGCACCATTGTGACGAAAAGAGAGCTGAGCCAGAAGGCAAAGCTCTCAATATACCGGTCGATCTTCGTTCCTACCCTCACCTATGGTCATGAAGGCTGGGTCATGACCGAAAGAACGAGATCACGGGTACAAGCGGCCAAAATGGGTTTTCTCAGACGGGTGACTGGCGTCTCCTTTAGAGATAGGGTGAGAAGCTCAGCCATCCGTGAGAGACTCGGAGTAGAGCCGCTGCTCCTTTATGTTGAAAGGAGACCCAAGACTCGGTGGAGAGATTATAGAACATTGTGCTGTATCGAAGAAGACTTGAAACTAGTGATTTGAGATAATAAACTTATGAGGGAAATCTTTAAAGGGTAATAAATCAATCAAGGAGGGTCATTTTCTCAGACTTCTATACAATCTGACTTATTTGTGCAACAGGTGGAGTTGCCCCCTGCTGGATATTAAGGAGAATGCAGGTTTAAGGCATTTCAGCATTTGCTTCATTTCTGAGAAGGGTCCGGCTGCGGCCTGATGCTCACGTGTTGAGATGTGGGAGAGTCTCACAACCCGTTAGCTGACGTGTTTGTCCCTCTCCTGTGTCTTCTGTAGGTGTCATTTGAGTTCACGTCTCTTCTGCACTCTCAGCTGTCCAGCGTGTTCTTTGACGAAGTGGTGAAACAGATGGTCAATGCCTTTGAGTCACGAGCGGCGACGCTTCACAGGAACCAGCAGGGGGCTCCATTGAGGAGGCGGTCGACATGAGGCCCCTTTAACCAAACCCTGCTCTCCCTGCTATCAACACACAGGAGGCTGGATCTTCTGTTTGCCCGCGTTCATATCTTAAACTTTAATTCACATTAAACATACTTCAAGCTATTTATTTATAAGCCACACACAAGATAATTTATTTTTACTTTCTTGTACATATGTATTTACTTTAGGGACAGGAATAAATTACATGGTGTCACATGATCATGTTTCTTTGTGAAACTGTGGGATAATTTACAACAAGTGACTCCTGCTCAGCGCTGAAACTTCTTGAAGTGTTCAGAGATATTTCTTGTTCAGCACTTTTTGTTGTTGGTGGAATTAAAATGCTCTTATTTTGGTAAACCTATGTCCAAGCATCATTTATTGCATTTGGGGTTTTTTATGTACTGTTTGAATTTTTGATAATTTTGAAATGGGCCCCAGTTACTCGGCCTGACACAAAGATTTCCAGTGTAGTGGATTATAATTATAGACGTTTACTCCTTGTCACATTTGGGTAAAAGTATGGGGGGGGGGTGCTTCCAGGAACAGATGTGTAGATGTGTATGCACAGCACCAAGTCTGTTATTATTATTTATGATTTATGATATATGCTTATATAGAGGAGGATGAGGAGAAGAGGGAAATAACAAATTAAATAAAAGCGAGATGGCAATAGTGACATTAAAAAACCTATTCTATTTGAATTAATTAATAAAACAAGTTAAAAGTAAAGAAAGTTACAATTGATGTTTGTTCCTACAGGTTGGCAGCAACAAGAAATACATTGCATTGTAGTATTGTTTAACCTCTGTGAAACCCAAGCATTGATTTTATTGATGTACATTTTTGTTATAAGTGTCTTTAGCAAACCTGTAGCCGAAAAAAAAGAAAAAGAAGCTCTGCACTAAAGACTTGTAATAATAGTAATAATAACAATAATAATAATAATAATACATTAGACTTGTATAGTGCCTTTCTTGTAACTCAAAGAGGGTTTTATCTAAAGCAGGGGTGTCACACATACGGAGGGCCAGAGGGTCCAATCCGGCCCGCGGGATGATTTTGCAAAGTGTAAACATTACAGAGAAGACATTAACTTCAAATGTTCAACACAAGTAACTGCTATTTCAAATGTGTCCACTGGGGGTCGCACACAACACTGCCAAGCAAGCAGACTGTTGATGCTGGAGCTGCCGGTGAAGAACTTCTGGAGCTGGCGGGTTCTGTCAACATTACACTCTGTGGCACCGTCATTACACAAAATGTCTTCGTCAAAAAGGAGAAACGTGGACACGGAGTGAAGAGTTTTCCAAGAAACATGGAGCATTTCCTATTTATTGACAGAGGTGAGTGGAAAGCTGTGTGCTCGGTGTGTTCACAGCAGGTTTCAGGGCTCACAGAATATAATATCAAAGCATACTGCAGTGTTTCGCTCGCCATTCACGGTCAAGGCTTCTGATCTGTCGACATCCAACTTGAAGTCATCAACTTGCAGTGTGATTCAGATCTGAAGGACACATTTGCCTCGGTGGGCTTGGACACCTTTTATCAGCATCTCTTGCCAGGGCACCCCACATTGAGAGCCCTCGCTGCAAAGGTTTTGTGCATGTTCGGGACGACCTACCTTTGTGAACAACTGTTCTCTGTAATGAGCATCAGTAAAACAGAGCTGCGCTCCAGGCCCACACACAAGCACTTAAATACATCCTGGCTGCTACTCAGGATTTGAGGCCTGATATTGATGCACTTGTGACTCTAAAAGATGCCAAGTTTCAGGAGCAAACAGTGAGTAAGTAACTTAATGTCAAATGCTGCTTCACATACTTTTGCACGTTATATATTTCTGTAAGAATATATTTCTGTGAAAATTAATACTTACTGTGGAAATATTTAAAGACATTGAACAGTGAAATATAATGTCAGTCAGCAGCTGCAGTACAAAGAGACACAACCTTTATGTATTTTCATGTATACATTATATACATTTACAAGGCAGGGGGAGAACTTAACCTTCTTCCTTCATAGTCCCACTTTAGTTTGTATGGTGTGTCAGGATTACTACACAGATGTGGAAATGAATGTCATTTTAAAATTATTTCTATATCTTGACGAGTTGTTTTGAACAAAAAGTAAAATGCTATTGTTAGTATTCAATTTGGAAGACGTAGAGGCTGCGGAGAATCAATCTAGCAAACTTCTTGTTCAACAAAGCATTTATTAATATGATAAGACAAGCATGGAAAATGTACCCAGCTGGGTGACCATCCTGTTTCACAGCCTGCTCTCTCCGCCTTCTACAGAATGGTCCCGCCTACTGGTTACATCCGTGTATAAATCATTTCCGGTCTTTGACGACTCTGTCAGGGGCGCTCTCATATTACGCATTATGATCACTCAAAATGAACGTATCTCAAAATTGAGCTACCGATAACCAGAGTTGGCTTCTCAGCTGGTGTGTCACTGAGTGGGGAGAATCTGTTAGAAACAGCAAGTGGTTGGTGGTGAACCGTGGGCTTCTGATAACACTTCTTTCGGACAGTCACCCAGTCTCCCGGCTGCTCGGGCCCCGCCGGGGGACAGCTAACAGGAGATACCACTGGTCGGCCCGCATCGGCTATAGGGGGCTTGCTAACAGCTACAGTTGCTGCTCTGCAGGGTTCTGTACTTGGACCGATTCTATTCACCTTATATATGCTTCCTTTGGGCAATATTATAAGGAACCACTCTATAAACTTTCATTGCTATGCGGATGATACCCAATTATATCTATCAATTAAACCAGATGAAACCAATCAATTGGCTAAACTTCAAGCCTTAAGGACATAACAACTTGGATGTCTAGCAACTTCTTGATGTTAAACACAGACAAAACTGAAGTTATTATACTTGGCCCTAAACGCCTCCGAAACGCATTTTCTAATGACATAGAAGCTCTGGATGGCATTAATTTGGCCTCCAGCACCACTGTAAGGAATCTTGGCGTCATCTTTGATCAGGATCTGTCGTTTAACTCCCACATAAAACAAATCTCAAGGACTGCCTTCTTTCATCTACGTAACATTGCAAAAATAAGACACATCCTGTCTCAAAATGATGTAGAAAAACTAGTCCATGCATTTGTTACTTCAAGGCTGGATTACTGCAACTCATTGTTATCAGGTTGTCCCAAAAAGTCGCTTAAGACTCTTCAGTTGATCCAAAATGCAGTGGCACGTGTATTGACAAGAACAATGAAACGGGATCATATTACTCCTGTATTAGCTGCTCTGCACTGGCTCCCGGTAAAATACAGAATAGAATTCAAAATACTTCTCCTGACTTACTAAGCAATTAATGGTCAGGCTCCAGCATATCTTAAAGATCTCATAGTACCTTATAAACCAACTAGAGCATTACGCTCCCAGACTGCAGGGTTACTTGTAGTTCCTAGAGTCTCTAAGAGTACAATGGGAGCCAGAGCCTTCAGCTATCAAGCTCCTCTCCAGTGGAACCAGCTTCAAGTTTGTGTTCGGGAGGCAGACACACTCTCCACATTTAAGAGTAGGCTAAAGACTTTCCTTTTTGATAAAGCTTATAGTTAGGGCTGGCTCAGGTTTGCCCTGGATCAGCCCCTAGTTATGCTGCTATAGGCTTAGACTGCCGGGGGACGTCTCCCTGCTCTCTTCCTTCTCTTCCTCTCTCCTCACCTCCCTCTCTCTTCTTCTCCCTCTCTATCTGTATGCATTTATGTAAATGTATGTTACTAACTCACCATCCGGGGTATCATCCCCGGAGTGTCTGTCTCTCATGTGGCAGGTTGCCACTGATAAAGTTTACGTCAGGATCATGAATTGTGACAGCGCCTGCTGCCCTGGTCCTGCTGGACACAGGGAAGCCTTATTGACATTTTCCTGGATTCATCCAAACTTTCTATTTCTTTTTTTTCCAACACAACATAATTTCTGTCAAATGTTGTATTTGTACTATGTTGTTTATCCTGTACACACGATATCTATTGCACCTCTGTCCGTCCTGGGAGAGGGATCCCTCCTCAGTTGCTCTCCCTGAGGTTTCTTCCATTTTTTCCCCTTTAATTTTGGGGTTTCTTTTAGGAAGTTTTTCCTTGTGCGATGACAGAGGACAGAGGGTCTAAAGACAGAGGGTCTAAAGACAGAGGATGTCGTAACCTGTACAGTCTGTAAAGCACACTGAGACAAATGTATAATTTGTGATATTGGGCTATACAAATAAATTTGATTTGATTTGATTTGATTAAAACACATATTTCAAGCTGCTACTCACAGAGTCACACATCTGTATTTAAACATCACAACAGGCATTGGCTGAACATCGCTGGATGTGTTTTGGGCCGATTGAGTCGTTAATTCAACCAGTTATGCAGCAGAAATGATCCACCAGCGCCTACACTGGTATTTCTGCTTATTGTGATGTCACTTCTTGGAGCATCTTCAAATGCTTCATATCTTTAAAATATGTACAAACTATGTTTATGAGCAGCTTCTGGCACCACTGCACGTCGTCACACAGATTTGCACCGACGAATCTCAACGTCATGAAGTCGTGACGAGCGTGCAACAAAGATGGCACCAAAGACAGAAGCCTGAGCTTTCTGCTGCATAAAGAATCAGAGCTCTGGCTATGATGGCTTTCATTTTAGATCCATTCAAACAGGATGAAGCAAACAACAATGTCCCGCAGCCGCCCGGGGAGGTCCACATTTAAAGGGTTAACAGCCTCCCAAGAACAATTGTATTGGACTACAAAAGCTAAGAGACATGTTGATCACCAGCTGATGGGAGGATGGTTCATACATGTTGGAACATTCTTACACATGGCCCAACCCTAGATCACAAGTGCTATATATAAACATTACTGAACACAAAGAATGATGTGAGCTCCACCCTGGTGAAACAGGTTTCATGCCACTCACACACTCCATCAGGTAGAGAGCCTCTTCGGGGAAGAGAACCTGCTTGCCGTTGGCAGAAAAGCCCATCGTCTGCCAAAACGTTCCCTAAAAACAACAAGACACAGTATAATGACATGCTAATGATAGAGGAGGACGTGCAGAAGGTATCAGCTTATCACAGAGTGTGTGTGTATGGTTTGTTTCACAGAGTGTGTGTACTCACAGCTGGAGACTGAAGCTCCACGATCTTCTCACTAGGAACCCATGTGGCCTTCACGAGGTTTCCTCAACAGTAAAATAAACACATATCTCCTGTCGGTGCAGAACAATCTGGACCTCAACACACACACACTTTACATTATTGTGGAGGATGGACTGAGTCCTTCGTTAACAGGACTTTTAGAATCAGATCTTCTTTATACCTGTACCTAAAACACATCTTTTTATTGTACACTTTCACTCTGAAGCTCCGATTAAAAAGAAACTAAATAGAGTCAAACACACACTGTTGTCAAATGTCATTACAAACATGTTCCTACCGTGTATAAAAGTTTGCTTTGACTTCCTCTTTGATTCCATTAATATACTTAATATCCATGTTTTCCAGTTCCCATTCTCCCTTTGTAACCATGGACAGCTCAGAGATGTTAGTAAGGAGTGCTTCACTGTGGACTGTCCCTAGTTGTATGGTGTACGCTGTGTGGAGAAAAGAATATTAAATAAATACATGAACATTTTGAACCTTTTGAACATATTGAAATCAGCACATAATTAATAAGATGTCTCATTTGCATATTTAAACAAAACATTTCAGAAAACATTCAGCAGACAGGTGGAGGTCAGCCGCTGACGTGCGTTTGCCATCACCAAACCATTGGGAGACAACCACGGAAAAATACATATTTGAGGAAGTATCTAAATGGGTGAATGAAATGAAACTGCCCCGGGACAAACTGACGGGACTGATGACAAACGGAGCCTGCGATGTGATGAAAAGAGCGGATTAGTGCAGGATGCGGGAGAAGATGCAGCGGGAGAACTGTGCAGGTGAGCTGACGGTGTATCACCGCATCATACACCAGGAAGCGCTGTGTTGTAAAGCTCTGGAGATTGAACATGTAATAAGCACCGTAACACAGACAGGAAACTTTATAAGAGTCAATGTAAGTCTTTTCCTGAGGAGATACATTCTGAACATGGCGGTGCGATGGCTCAGTCGAGGGAAAGTGCTGAATAGATTTTTCGAGTTGCGTGAGGAAATCTGGCCATTTTTGGAAGCAAAGGGAAACACACCACAGATCTCTGGGACGATGTGAGCTGGCCTGTTTGTGCGACATAACGAAGCAGCTCACTGTTAAACCTGCAGCTTCAGGGCCGTGTGATCACGGACATGTATGATGCAGTGAGAGCCGAGCTGCCTGTGGGAGACTCAGATGCAGAAGGAAACTTTGGTCACTACGTGTTTCCAAACACTGACAAACCATCTCCACCGCTGTGTTCCCAACTGCGCATGAACTGCTCAGCAATCCGTTTGAAGTTGACATGGAAACAGCACATGTGAACATCCAAATGGAGCTGATTGACCTCCAGTGTAACGACACACTCAAGGCAAAGTGTGACTCTGTGGGTGCTGCACAGTTTCCAAGCTTCACCCCCGAAACGATGCCTTCATTTTGGCCCTCTCTGTGATTGAGTTTGACACCCCTGGCTTTGTGCAGTTTCTCCTCAGCTGTTTCGCGAAGGGCAGGGCAGAGATATTTAATGTATGCACTATAAAGACACTCACCACTTTTAAAATGCCAAACAACACCATGTCCACCTGAACGAGGGTCGGCGTGGTCCAGTTCTTCACGGGTCGCATGATTTCCAGAACATCGTTTATTTCCGTCAGGTTCAAGTGCGTCAAAAGAGAAACGTATGAGCAGTCTGAAGTCTTACTGCTGGAAACACCTGCAGGGAAGGACACAAAGAAAAACTTTTAAAGACGAGGAAAATATCTTCTAACATTAGTAAATCTAAACTAAAGTTGACTTTAATAACTCACTAATTAAAGCTAGAAAAGCGAGAGTCCTCAGAGCTGACATGGCTGTTTGCATCATCCCAATGTGGACAAACGCTTTTAAACTGCCACGCGTGACGCATGAAGAGCAGAACAATACGGCTAAGAGACATGAATGATCGAATTACCTGCATTGTCAAAGCTACATATACGTCATGCGTGCACTTCTATTGTTGACCTGCAGCTGAAGAGAAAAGTCAACATATTAGTCCCATCAAGGGTTTCAGGGTGCACGCTGTTCTCAAACACTTGTGGTCAAGATGAAAGGAAAACAGGCGCGTGACTAAAACTTCATCCAGGTTGTTAATTAGAAAATATAAAGAAAGAAGTAAACAGCCATATCTGAGCTGCACATTTCAGTATGTTAAATAACCAGAGCCGGAACACATGTTCTTTATCGTGACTGCAGACAAAAGTAAATATAATCACAATTTATAAACTTTATCTGCAGGGGAAGATCGTGTGACGAGATAAAAAGCTGCAGAATTCACTTTTATTCTCTTTGCAAATGTTATATTTCTGCATCTAAGTTCACTCTTAATCTTGTGAATAGTGTGTTGACTGATGCATCTTAACTCGTAGAGGCCCGCTTTATTACTCTGACGATTCTTTTCTACATTAATCGTTTGTTCTATAAAACGTCCATCCCAGTTTCTCCTAATGTCTTGTTTTGTCCGTCCAAAACCCAAAGATATTCACTTTAATATGAAATACTAATTAAATCTTCATATTTGAGGATGAAAACATCATTTTCTGCCATTTCTGCATGAAATTTACTGAAATGGTTTCTCGATTATCACAATAGTTGCCAATTATTTCACTGTGGACTACTTGTTGCAGCTCTATTTATCAGCAGAGCGTCGAATAAAGATGTCGATAAAAAAGCTCCACAACAAGTTAGTCAACTTTAAATAAAGAATACATTTGTTTGATCACTTATAGATTATGAACTCTCAAATAGAATACATTAGATCAATTATAACTGTGTGGATGAAGACACAATGAATTCAGATACAAGCAGTAAATACTTACACGACATTTGACCCCTTAAAAATAAGAAAAATAAAATAGTTTGTTTCCCAGGTTAACATTTTGAATTGTAAGGATTCTTTAATGTAAAGTGTCTCTTTAAATATAAAAGCACAGTATCCCTAAAACTGACACTTTATGCTCTAAATGACTTCATTTCTTTAAGACAAGACACTACAGGTCAATAAAGTCAAACTAATGAACAGATATCACCCTGAAACTTCCCCAGCTGATGACATGAAGACAATCGTTGAGCTAATGTCCATACATTTAATTAAAATGTGTGTTTTACTTTGTTGACATGTTAGAGTCAAAGGTTCCCCCCCGCTCATACACTTCCTTGTTCCCTCCTCTTCCTGGAATGTGGAGGAGCTTGTATCACAACTCAAACTAGTTTCACTCCTCAGGAAGTGAGACTCACACAGTCGCTGGCAGTGAAGGAGAAATGGCGCAGAAAGGAGTTCAGCTGGACCGGGAAACCTTGTCTTGTTCCATCTGTCTGGATCTACTGAAGGATCCGGTGACGACTCCCTGTGGACACAGCTACTGCAAGAACTGTATTAAAACCCACTGGGATGGAGAGGACAAGAAGAGAAGCCACAGCTGCCCTCAGTGCAGGCAGGCCTTCATACCGAGGCCTGTCCTGGTGAAGAACACCATGTTAGCAGCTTCAGTGGAGGTGCTGAAGAAGACTGGACTCCGAGCTGCTCCTGCTGATCACTGCAATGTTGGACCTGAAGATGTGGGATGTGATGTCTGCACTGGGAGAAAACGGAAAGCCTTCAAGTCCTGTGTGCAGTGTGTGGCCTCTTACTGTGAGAAACACCTCCAGACTCATTATGATGCGCCTCCATTAAAGAAACACAAGCTGGTGGAGCCCTCCCAGAAGCTCCAGGAGAACATGTGCTCTCGTCACGATGAGGTGATGAATATGTTCTGCCGTACTGATCAGCAGTGTATCTGTTATCTCTGCTCTCTGGAGGAACATAAAGGCCACGACACAGTCTCAGCTGCAGCAGAAAGGACTGAGAGGCAGAGAGAGCTCGAGGGGAGTCGACTAAACATCCAGCAGAGAATCCAGGACGGAGAGAAAGATGTGAAGCTGCTTCAGCAGAAGGTGGAGGTCTTCAATCGCTCTGCTGACAGAGCAGTGGAGGACAGTGAGAAGATGTTCACTCAGCTGATCCGTCTCATGCAGAAAAGAAGCTCTGATGTGAAGCAGCAGCTCAGATCGCAGCAGGAAAGTGAAGTGAGTCGAGTCAAAGAGCTTCAGGAGAAGCTGGAGCAGGAGATCACTGAGCTGAAGAGGAAAGACGCTGATCTGAAGCAGCTCGCACACACAGAGGACCACACCCAGTTTCTACACAACTACCCCTCACTGTCCCCACTCAGTGAGTCTACACTCTCCTCCAGCATCAACATCCCTCTCAGATACTTTGAGGAAGTGACAGCGGCTGTGTCACAAGTCACAGATGAACTCCAGGACGTTCTGAGACAGAAGTGGACAAACATCTCACAGACTGGGACTGAAGTGGATGTTTCACTGTCAGCAGAGCCCAAGACC
This sequence comes from Cottoperca gobio, assembly GCF_900634415.1. Taxonomy (NCBI): domain Eukaryota; kingdom Metazoa; phylum Chordata; class Actinopteri; order Perciformes; family Bovichtidae; genus Cottoperca; species Cottoperca gobio. Next base: position 1,910,563 of record NC_041362.1, read on the forward strand.
AGAGCTGGATTCTTAAAGCATTCACGTGACATCACACTGGATCCAAACACAGCACACACACAGCTGTTATTATCTGAGGGGGACAGAAAAGTGACATTCATGAGTCAACATCAGTCTTATTCTCGTCACAGAGACAGATTCACTGTATGTCCTCAGGTGCTGAGTAGAGAGAGTCTGACTGGACGTAGTTACTGGGAGGTGGAGCGGAGCGGGAGAGTTCGTGTAGCAGTCGCATACAAGAACATCAGCAGAGCAGGGGGGGGGCTTGAATGTGCATTTGGAGACAATGATAAATCCTGGGCGTTATATTGTGACAATAACAGTTATATATTTTGTTACAACAAAGTCCAAACTCCTGTCTCAGGTCGTCCGTCCTCCAGACTCGGAGTGTACCTGGATCACAGAGCAGGTGTTCTGTCCTTCTACAGCGTCTCTGACACCATGACTCTCCTGCACAGAGTCCACCACACATTCTCTCAGCCGCTCTACGCTGGAGTTTGTTTATATTCTTCTCCTGGATCCACTGCTGAGTTCTGTAAACTCAAGTAGACAGAAGTAAATCTCTGGTTCTCCTTCAGGGAGTCTTTTTCTCTCAGTGAGTAAACTAACCCCCCCGGACTAAGTGACATGTTCTATGTTTCATATTATATTCCAGATGATCAGCTGTACAATGAACCTGAATAATAATCCCAATATAAGTGCAGGAGGTTTGTGTGACACCAGGATGAAGTGTGAGCAGATAGTTTCCTGTGAATGTTGATCACAGATCACATTTACTTTGAACACAATGTTCTTGTAATGTTAACAGTGAAGTTGAACATGACCCTCATCCTGGGTGGGGTTTGTATTAAACATGTTAAGACTAAAAAGACTTCTTCCTTTAAAATGAATATGAACGTGTGATTTAAGGGAAGCGGCTTCAGCTCTGTGTTTAAACTCTGAAACGTATTTCGTCTCCGTGTTTGTGCCGACAGCTGATTGTTGTGGCGTTTGTTCAGCTGTCAATCAAACATTGTGGGCGGTGCTTGACGTCATCAGTGGTTGTGTAATGTGGGACTTTGTTTAGGTGGAGCTGCTCCCTCTGTCTGTGGAGCCATGGAGGCTCTCACTGCTCATCATGTTGCTGTCTCTGCATCAACATGTCCACTCAATGTTTGATGAATATTTGTGTTGATGTATTTCTATCTTGTTTCTCTTCCACTGCATGTGTTCAGAGAGGAAGCAGCAGCTTTATCCTGGACACTTTGTTCTGTTAGAAAGACGTCTAGAAGCACATTGATGTGTTGTTGTTATGAGGGCTTATAGAAGTGTACTTATCCTGATCATAATCCATCAGCAGAGGATTCATTCTTGTCTTTCACATGCTGACATTGTGCTCAAAGTGAACGTGTACATGAAGTCATTGAACTTTACTGATGTGAGAACAAAGTGCAGCTTCACATGATGAATAAACAAACATCAAGTCTTTTCTTCTTGTCTTCATTCCAGGGTATCAAACAAAGCTGACGGAGACAATGTGAAGCTGATCTGAGACAATAACTGAGCAAAGTAGCAGCACGTGGTGATCAAATGTTTTCTTATAGATCAGCTGCGAATATGAAACTACTGTATTACTGCAGATCAATATTATCACTACAGTAATAAGGAGACATGTTTTGTGTCTGTCGAGTGGGGAAATGAAAGAACGTACAAATGAAAGTCATGAAATGTGCAGTTTGAAGGATTTAAAGGACCTTTGTGTTGCTGTAGTTTCCCAGCATGCTCTCTGGTCTGTGTGTTGGTGTGCAGGAGGATCCAGGTGGAGCAGATGCATCAACACAGAGAGGTCAAGGTGCGTTCACTGACCTGCTTCAACAGTAGGAGCAGTGACTGTTGAACTGTCTGTCAGTCTGTGTGTGTGTGTGTCTGGCTCCACCTGCTGCTTCTTATTTTAATGACTGACAATCTGCATCCAATAACTTCTGCACTCTTTAATATTGAGCTCCACCTTCCAGATACTGCAGTACTTCTTCTGTGAAACACATCGACACACTGCAGCAAGTATTCATGTGTTCAGTGAAGACGAGCTCTAATGAACTCCTGCATGAAGGTGAACAGGCTCAAATAAACAGCTCACACATATCAGCTGACACTTCCCCACTTCATGACTCACATTAACACAATTATATCTTGTGTTAAAGGTGTTCTGACATGTGATGTTTAAATATGTACATGAGGCATTATGTCATTAAATGTGTGTAATCTGCTACATGTCCAGATATAAAGTGAAGTCTGGATGAAGCAGGTTCAGAGTGTTTCATGTTGTTCACATGTCAAAGGTTTGTACAGATTCTGGATCTGTCTTTGTATCACTCCATAAATCACTAAATCCTGTCAACACACAGAACTCTGTGCATCTCCTGCATGTAGTTAGTGTAGCGTGTATAACATGAGCTGTGAGTGACATGTGAACAAAGCCCTCTGCACAAAGCTTCAGAATATAGAGAGGAATGAAAGTGGAAAGTTTGGTGTATGTAAGTGCTACTGAAGTGGAGATTTCTGCTGAAGAGTGTGAGAAAAAGCTCCTTGAAGGGTTAGGGTTCATTGGCGCATACGAAATTTTGTCAGAGTCCAAATACGTCCAACTTTTCATCGGATCGGAAAAGTGATCATATACAGATACACATGTCTAACCTATTGATATCGGATCACTTACTTATACAAAATGTATCAGACGAATGCATAACGTATACAAAAATCCAAATATCGGCAACGTACGCTGGTGTACGTTGATATAAGGTATAAGTAGTATTCGTTGAGAGCAGGTGGTGTTACGCTGGGGTGCGTTGTTGAACGCTGATGTTTTGAGCATGTTCAAAACTACCGGACGTACCCGACGTTATGGTTACGTTAGACATACGTGAATACGGAATACGTAGGTGAATATTTACCTGCGTAAATATAGTAGGTAAATACCTACGTGAATACGTTAGAGGTACGTTAGATATCGGCTACGTTGGCTGACGGTGAATCCTACAGCCAATGTATTGATAACGAGTGGATAATCTATTCCTACCCGATGTTAAGATGATGCCTGACGACGGAGTAACTTATTAAACGTGCGTTCAGCATGTTAGCCGTTCTCCAGCATCAGCATGACGTGAACCAAACGGCACTTTTCCAGCTGCGTTGTCCAGACGCTTTGGTACATTTTAAATAAGTAAGTGATACGCTATCAATGTTTGACATGCGTATAATAATTTGTTATGTGTTCGTTATGTATACATCAGCCACAACACCGCTGTGGAAAAGTTGGACGTATTTGGACACTTTTGAGCTACTTTTCATATACGCCGGCATGTTTCTGCCATATGGAGCTGTGTGACGGGCCGTGTGTCTGGCGTGTTCGGCGTATTGTCTGTGTCCTTCAAACGATCACAGCTTACCCTTAATTTATATCAACCTATTGTCGATATTTCGTATGCGCCAGCATACGTTTCTGTCATACGGATATGTGTGACAGGGCCTTTAGAGAAAAGCTCCTTTAAAGATATGTATTGTAACATTCATACATGTTGTACACACTACAGGTGAACAGAGTCATACATGTTGTACACACTACAGGTGAACAGAGTCGTACATGTTGTACACACTACAGGTGAACAGAGTCGTACATGTTGTACACACTACAGGTGAACAGAGTCGTACATGTTGTACACACTACAGGTGAACAGAGTCGTACATGTTGTACACACTACAGGTGAACAGAGTCGTACATGTTGTACACACTACAGGTGAACAGAGTCGTACATGTTGTACACACTACAGGTGAACAGAGTCGTACATGTTGTACACACTACAGGTGAACAGAGTCGTACATGTTGTACACACTACAGGTGAACAGAGTCATACATGTTGTACACACTACAGGTGAACAGAGTCATACATGTTGTACACACTACAGGTGAACAGAGTCATACATGTTGTACACACTACAGGTGAACAGAGTCATACATGTTGTACACACACTACAGGTGAACAGAGTCGTACATGTTGTACACACTACAGGTGAACAGAGTCGTACATGTTGTACACACTACAGGTGAACAGAGTCGTACATGTTGTACACACTACAGGTGAACAGAGTCATACATGTTGTACACACTACAGGTGAACAGAGTCATACATGTTGTACACACTACAGGTGAACAGAGTCATACATGTTGTACACACTACAGGTGAACAGGGTCATACATGTTGTACACACTACAGGTGAACAGGGTCATACATGTTGTACACACTACAGGTGAACAGAGTCATACATGTTGTACACACTACAGGTGAACAGAGTCATACATGTTGTACACACTACAGGTGAACAGAGTCATACATGTAACTAACAGATATCAGCATGAAGCTTCCCCACTTCATTACTCACATCAACACAATCACTGTTTATATTACAAGTGTTCTGACATGTCTCTCCGTCTTCTCTCCCTGTCTCACTCATTCGTCTTATCGTTTCCCGCATGGAATGCACAGATTTGATTGGCTGAGTAGCATCATGTGACATGTCTTAACTCGCGTGTAATTGGTCTGTGAGTAAAGGAGGGGAATACTTTAACCAGTTGGGAAAGTTTGAAGTTGAGTTTCCTGAACCGCTAAACCAGTGCCAGAAAAACGAGAAAAGCTGCGCCGGTTAAAATAGAAATGCCCCGTCAACATTGAAAATCCCTTAATACAGTGTTTTACATTAGCTAAAACACTAAACCTCATTCTCTGAACCAAATGATCAGCTGTCTAAACCCATTTGTTGAATCAACCATTCCTTTAGCAAAACCCTAAACAAGTTCAAGTAGTTAGACACCATTTGCAAAACTCTAAACACATTCTCCTTTACTATAAAACACAACTCCCACTGTGATGTACATGTGTTGCAAAATGCTAAACACAGGCAGCAAAGGTTGAACACAACTACAACACAGTCATCGTTTTAACACAACGACTCAAAACTGTTCACACTCGTTTCTAATGATGTGATCAACCAACACACTATATAAGCAAGTTCAGAGTGCACATGTGAATACCGACAATGGATGAAAACATTTTGAGAGGCAGAGGACAAAGAGGTGGATGAAGAGGAGGAGCAAGAGGAGGAGGAAGAGGAGGAATAGTACAAGTAAGAAGTGGTGGGCCAAGAGGAAGAACCAGAACCATCATTTCTGTCACGATCAGTTTGTACTGTTTCCTGTTTTATTGTGAAATGTTCACAATGTTCACAGCAAGAAGTTCTCATTGTAGACATGATCCGTCAAAACAATGCCATCCGACTCCGTGAACTTCAGGAAAGATAATGTTGACTTTGGAGGAATCAACAGTGTGAGCCTTTCTACTATTGCCCGTGTCCTCCAGCGAAACAGCGTGCGCATGAAGCAAATATACAAAGTACCCTTTGAGCGCAACTCAGAAAGGGTGAAAGATCTGCGATATCAGTATGTTCAAGTAAGTGTACTCAGACACTTTCAGCTCTGATGCTTACAGTATACAGTATACAGTGACTCTATGGTGCTAGCCTGCTGTTACTGTACTACTGTATTACATAACAATACTATATTGTAGTGTATGTACAGTGCATACAAATTAGTGATGGCGAGATGAAGCTTCATGAAGCATTGAAGCGTTTCATCCAATTGGTTCACTCATGGGCCGAAGCTTCATTTGCTCTACTGCGCCATCAAGTGGACAATAAATGTAAAACCGGCAGACTGATTATAACAGTGGCGGGCCGTGCATTTCACACCTAGGCCTTCAGTGATATCCTACACAGTCCTGCCTGAAATATTCCCCCTCTTAATACCATCATTATGACGCCATGGCTCTAGAAACTATACATTTAGACAGAAACACAGTATAACCGGCGTTGCATCACCTTAACATAGTCACGTACAACAGAGTTATATTAATATTTCCGAAACATTTAGTTGTAAATAGCAGGCATTCCCAGCAGTACAATGTGCAGTGCCTCTCGGAGGCTGTGAGCCGGGGGTACCGCTCGTAGTTAGTGATTTGAAAGTGTCGGACAAACCCTTTTCCCGGCTGTGATAGGCTCGCTAGCGTCGGGGTTGGCCGTTCTCTTCTCACGATGTCTAGCTTTTCTTGAAAAATTTGTACGCCTGCTAGCTGGCCCCGGTATCGCCAACTCGAAATCTGATTGGTTAACGCCACTTAACCAATCTAAACCAATTTGTTTCCGTTCACTTTAAGCTACAGGCGCCCGCACTGTTGATTCTGAAGGCCTCAGGGCAGATCTCTTGGACCCTGGCAACACATCATGGCTGAAATATGATTGGATAAAAGCTCTAACATAAAGGCCAGACCTCCAAATCTCCATCTGAGGCTGGAAGCAGCGCAACCAAGAGGAAAGCTATGAAATGAAGAGAATAGACTATGGGGAATAATTTAATACATATTTGTGGAAGAAATATATAAAAATTAAATGTATATTCTGATGATGTTTAGGCCAGCAGAGAAGGCCCTGCCGGCCCACCACTGGATTATAATGACACCACGGCTTTGGTTTGTGAAGCTTTTAATTTAATAAATGAATGAATGATGTTTCTGATGTCAATACATAAATTATGGATTTATTAATACGGTGTCTGTCAATGGCGGGGTCGAAAGAGAAAGTGCTAACAAATTGTGGAGAGGGTTGTGATGTGAATGTGCTTATGTTACATCAGCATCGATGAGGTGTTGTTGTTGGATCCAAGTTATTTTGAACACAACAGACACTTCACCTTTTAAAATACCAGAAATGAGAAGAAAGACATTAGAACAAGGGATGCGCTGTGTTGTCACATTTATTTACAGTACGTCACGCTAGTTATTATTACTATGTGCATACTTTATTAGGTGAGATCAGCTCAAAATGTTCTCAGACAGATAAAATCTCCTCTTTCTTGCTGGTTCCATCGCAAAAAAAGAAGCTTGAATAGATTTCAAAACAAACACGCAATAATGTCCCAAGTCCACAAATTGTGAGGGGGGATCAATTGCGGTTCACTCCCCCTTATATTTCGAATCGCATGCCAAACCCGCGAACCTGTTCCTGAATAGGTCACGTGGTACGGCAGGTTCGCGAGGCTTCGAACGTCATCATCACAAGCATCGATAGGCGCTTCACAAAAATCTTCCTAGATTACTCGACACCCGCTTCGAAGCCTCCACACAGAAGGACACATCACTAATACAAATACACTATTGCAGAAGTCTTTCTGTATCACTTACACGTACTACTGCACACTTCTGTCTTTTAGAGATTGTTTGAATTTGATTCTATGGAAAGGCCTCATGAATATATTTTTGTAGATGAAGCAGGGTTCAATCTGACGAAGAGGAGAAGGAGAGGCAGGAACACAATTGGCCAACGGTTCCTCATCAGGCCGGGCCTATTTATGTTGTAGTTTGGGACAATGTCAGCTTTCACCGTGCAGTCCGCATACGTGAATGGTTCAACATCAACCAGCGCTTCATAAATGTTTGCCTTCCACCATACAGCCCGTTCCTCAACCCAATAGAGGAGTTTTTTCAACAAAAGTCACTTCAGGGTTCAAATTCCAGCTCCTTACAAGTGTAGTAAATACATATTAATATACAGAACATACCGTATGTTCAGTGTCCTGAGGATTTCACTTCTTCACATTAAATCAAATGTTGTTGTGCAATAAACCAAAATTATGTTTCGTGCCAAGAGTGACAATTCCAAGACCTTTTAAAATTCAAGTGTTTTCAAGGATTTCCAGCACCTTTACCAACCAATAATTAAACAATATAAACAGATGAAAGATTTAAAAAGTGCTATTTGATATAAAAATATAAAAATCACTTTACCTATTTCAGGTGGACAAAAATAAATATGTGGAAATCTTCAAACCCTGAAATGCTTCAAGAACGATTTACCGACTTGGAAAACAAAATGTAGTTGTGATATTTGAACATATTTTAAATTCTTGAGCATCCTGCAGTTTGGATATTGCAATCAAGATTAAATTCAGATACATTTTTCCTCCTTAATTATGGTTGAAACTCAGGATAATTTCTCAGATTAATTGTTTAATATGATATAAAACAGCTGAAAACAGCATTTTCTGACATTTAATTTGAATAATTAACAATCGATTATTGAAATCGTTGCAGCTCGAGCCCTTATTTACCATGAAGTTAATGTACGTCTCTTTAGAAACAGGATGAATTATACCATGCCTAACTTTAATGGATGTAATCAGACATTTCTAGAATATGAATATGATATAAAGCCTGACTTTTGGATGCTGCAGATCAAGTGTGGCACATTGTACGTCCTCCATGTGGCCCCCCAGCTCTGCATGATAAGAACATGAGGTTGTAGATGATTTGAGGTCCCAGGTTTTACTGCACAAACTGCAGTCAAGTGATGACGACTTCTTTATAACGATGATAATAATGAGACTTCAGTCGGAGATTTAACGCAGTGAGTCTGGAAAACATTTTAAAGGCCATTTATACATGAAAAAGACTCGTAATACTAAGCAGCATGTAGTGTTAACATTAAAGACCGGCCACTAGGGGGCGCCACATGCTCACACAATAATAATGACCTTCTTCATGACCTTTCTTTGACCTCTACATTACATAACAAACAGGGTTACATTATTTCAAAGTGGGAATACATTCTGACAAGTTTTAACATTTAGGTGAACAAATTGTTTTATATGTTTTCATCATTTATACACCTAGATTTTAGAAATTACTGAGGGCCATTGTAGCTTAAAAAAATTAATATTAATGACTGCACTGCTAATAATAATATTAAAATAAAATAAATGATGTGTCTGACTAATATTCCAGAATAAAACTAGACGTAACAGATACGACATTTTCTTTATATTTGTCTATTTTAATGTAAATTCTGCAAGGTAATTAATTATTATTGTTTTTACAGGCAGAATAATACACATAACAAACACGAAAATATGTTGACATGACAATATTCTTAACTTCACAAAGACAACTTAAGCAAGTAATATATAAATATATACATATATATATACACATATATATATATATATATATACATACATATATATATATATATATATATATATATATATACACACATATATATATACACACATATATATATATATATATATATATATATATATATACACACACACATATATATATATATATATATATATATATATATATATATATATTTTATACTTTATATATTTTACATTTTAAATATTATATTTTACATTTTATATTTTATATTTTACATTTTACATTTTACATTTTATATTTTATATTTTATATTTTACATTGTATATTGTATATTGTATATTGTATATTTTACAATTTACAATTTATATTTTATATTTTATATTTTATATTTTATATTTTATATTTTATATTTTATATTTTATATTTTATATTTTATATTTTATATTTTTACATTTTATTGTATTATATTTCAGGCCACTTTATACTTTTACTCCACAACATTTGATTGACAGCTGCAGTTACTTTTCAGACTTTGCTCTGCGGGAGTAAAAAGTAATGAAGCGTTTTGTCTGAAGTTCTTCTGATTCTCACGTGAGCAGATGGACGTCTCTGTGTTTTCGGACGGTGCAGAGAGGCTGATGAAGGTGTGGTCGATGGTGCTGACGGAGATGCCGTACTCCTCCACTTCAGCTCTCAGTCAAAGAAAGCCTGCACGGCGTGTTTAGAGGCGGCATCTGCAGAAAACACGCAAAGTAAAACACTTCATTACTTTGAGGTTATTGTGAAGCTTCAGTGTAAACAATGCAAACACATGAGGTCATCACTGAGGCTCAACATGTCACAATATCGTTTTCACAATCACACAATTGGTTTTGTTAAGTTTTCACATACAAGGAATTTGTTTTGGTGCAAACATGAACACAGTAAGAGAAACAAATAAATAATAATAAGAGCAAAATAAAGGAGAAATATTATAAAACGTATAAAATCAAAGAATGTGTAGATAAATATATAAAATAAATACAATAAGAATATGAGAAATTACTGTGTCAGTATATCTGAACTAAAGTGTTAATATTGTGCAGAAATGTGCACAATTATCAGATGAATAACTTAATTAAGAATCACTTAATAACTTCCCACCTACATATGCATTCATTGATTTATATATTTATTATTAATTAAAATGTAAGAATACAATTTGCATTTTCATTCTTTTCTACTGGATTGGGAATTCTCTGAACAGTTTGACAGTGAGATTATATTTTCATGTTAGATGTTACCATATCTTTGTTTTTCCTTTGCCTATCATGCTCATTAAGGTGATTGTTTTCATTGTTTATAAATATAACTTATATTGTTTTAATCTTTATTGTATAAGCTTTGTGTATTAGTGCATCCTCTGACACATTTTGTAATTTCTGCACAATACTATAACTTTTAATTCAGATGCACATGTTCTTTCACAGTAATGTGTTTATTTATGCACCTTTATACAACAAAACTAATTCCTTGTATGTGAAAACCTACTTGTCAATAAACCCGATTGTGATTTGTGTCTAAATTAAAACACATATTTCAAGCTGCTACTCGCAGAGTCACACATCTGTATTTAAACATCACAACAGGGATCGGCTGAACATCGCTGGATGTGTTTTGGGCCGATTGAGTCGTTCAACCAGTTATGCAGCAGAAATGATCCACCAGCGCCTACACTGGTATTTCTGCTTATTGTGATGTCACTTCTTGGAGTATCTTCAAATGCTTCATATCTTTAAAATATGTACAAACTATGTTTATGAGCAGCTTCTGGCACCACTGCACGTCGTCACACAGATTTGCACCGACGAATCTCAACGTCATGAAGTCGTGACGAGCGTGCAACAAAGATGGCACCAAAGACAGAAGCCTGAGCTTTCTGCTGCATAAAGAATCAGAGCTCTGGCTATGATGGCTTTCATTTCAGATCCATTCAAACAGGATGAAGCAAACAACAATGTCCCGCAGCCGCCCGGGGAGCTCCACATTTAAAGGGTTAACAGCCTCCCAAGAACAATTGTATTGGACTACAAAAGCTAAGAGACATGTTGATCACCAGCTGATGGGAGGATGGTTCATACATGTTGGAACATTCTTACACATGGCCCAACCCTAGACCACAAGTGCTATATATAAACATTACAGAACACAAAGAATGATGTGAGCTCCACCCTGGTGAAACAGGTTTCATGCCACTCACACACTCCATCAGGTAGAGAGCCTCTTCGGGGAAGAGAACCTGCTTGCCGTTGGCAGAAAAGCCCATCGTCTGCCAAAACATTCCCTGTGTAAAAACAACAAGACACAGTATAATGACATGCTAATGATAGAGGAGGACGTGCAGAAGGTATCAGCTTATCACAGAGTGTGTGTGTATTGTTTGTTTCACAGAGTGTGTGTACTCACAGCTGGAGACTGAAGCTCCACGATCTTCTCACTAGGAACCCATGTGGCCTTCACGAGGTTTCCTCTACAGTAAAATAAACACATATCTCCTGTCGGTGCAGAACAATCTGGACCTCAACACACACACACTTTACATTATTGTGGAGGATGGACTGAGTCCTTCGTTAACAGGACTTTGAGAATCAGATCTTCTTTATACCTGTACGTAAAACACATCTTTTTATTGTACACTTGTATGTTTCACTCTGAAGCTCCGATTAAAAGGAAACTAAATAGTGTGAAACACACACTGTTGTCAAATGTCATTACAAATATGTTCCTACCGTGTATAAAAGTTTGCTTTGACTTCCTCTTTGATTCCATTAATATACTTAATATCCATATTTTCCAGTTCCCATTCTCCCTTTGTAACCATTGACAGCTCAGAGATGTTAGTAAGGAGTGCTTCACTGTGGACTGTCCCTAGTTGTATGGTGTACGCTGTGTGGAGAAAAAGAATATTAAATAAATACATGAACATTTTGAACCTGCTTCAATCCAATGCTGATATTTCTGTTCCTGAAATGTATGCAAATCAGCACATAATTAATAAGATGTCTCATTTGCATATTTAAACAAAACATTTCAGAAAACATTCAGCAGACAGGTGGAGGTCAGCCGCTGACGTGCGTTTGCCATCACCAAACCATTGGGAGACAACCACGGGAAAATACATATTTGAGGAAGTATTTAAATGTGTGAATGAAATGAAACTGCCCCGGGACAAACTGACGGGACTGACGACAGACGGAGCCTGCGATGTGATGAAAAGAGCGGATTAGTGCAGGATGCGGGAGAAGATGCAGCGGGAGAACTGTGCAGGTGAGCTGACGGTGTATCACTGCATCATACACCAGGAAGCGCTGTGTTGTAAAGCTCTGGAGATGGAACATGTAATAAGCACCGTAACACAGACAGGAAACTTTATAAGAGACAATGTAAGTCTTTTCCTGAGGAGATACATTCTGAACATGGCGGTGCGATGGCTCAGTCGAGGGAAAGTGCTGAATAGATTTTTCGAGTTGCGTGAGGAAATCTGGCCGTTTTTGGAAGCAAAGGGAAACACACCACAGATCTCTGGGACGATGTGAGCCGGCCTGTTTGTGCGACATAACGAAGCATCTCACTGTTAAACCTGTAGCTTCAGGGCCGTGTGATCACGGACATGTGTGATGCAGTGAGAGCTGAGCTGCCTGTGGGAGACTCAGATGCAGAAGGAAACTTTGGTCACTACGTGTTTCCAAACACTGACAAACCATCTCCACCGCTGTGTTCCCAACTGCGCATGAACTGCTCAGCAATCCGTTTGCAGTTGACGTGGAAACAGCACATGTGAACATCCAAATGGAGCTGATTGACCTCCAGTGTAACGACACACTCAAGGCAAAGTGTGACTCTGTGGGTGCTGCACAGTTTCCAAGCTTCACCCCCGAAACGATGCCTTCATTTTGGCCCTCTCTGTGATTGAGTTTGACACCCCTGGCTTTGTGCAGTTTCTCCTCAGCTGTTTCGCGAAGGGCAGGGCAGAGATATTTAATGTATGCACTATAAAGACACTCACCACTTTTAAAATGCCAAACAACACCATGTCCAGCTGAACGAGGGTCGGCGTGGTCCAGTTCTTCACGGGTCGCATGATTTCCAGAACATCGTTTGTTTCCGTCAGGTTCAAGTGCGTCAGAAGAGAAATGTATGAGCAGTCTGAAGTCTTACTGCTGGAAAAACCTGCAGGGAAGGACACAAAGAAAAGCTTTTAAAGACGAGGAAAATATCTTCTAACATTAGTAAATCTAAACTAAAGTTGACTTTAATAACTCACTAATTAAAGCTAGAAAAGCGAGAGTCCTCAGAGCTGACATGGCTGTTTGCATCATCCCAATGTGGACAAACGCTTTTAAACTGCCACGCGTGACGCATGAAGAGCAGAACAATACGGCTAAGAGACATGAATTATCGAATTACCTGCATTGTCAAAGCTACATATACGTAAGTCATGCGTGCACTTCTATTGTTGACCTGCAGCTGAAGAGAAAAGTCAACATATTAGTCCCATCAAGGGTTTCAGGGTGCACGCTGTTCTCAAACACTTGTGGTCAAGATGAAAGGTTGTTAATTAGAAAATATAAAGAAAGAAGTAAACAGCAATATCTGAGCTGCACATTTCAGTATGTTAAATAACCAGAGCCGGAACACATGTTCTTTATTGTGACTGCAGACAAAAGTAAATATAATCACAATTTATAAACTTTATCTGCAGGGGAAGATCGTGTGACGAGATAAAAAGCTGCAGAATTCACTTTTATTCTCTTTGCAAATGTTATATTTCTGCATCTAAATTCACTCTAAATCTTGTGAGTAGTGTGTTGACTGATGCATCTTAACTCGTAGAGGCCCGCTTTATTACTCTGACGATTCTTTTCTACATTAATCGTTTGGTCTATAAAACGTCCATCCCAGTTTCTCCTAATGTCTTGTTTTGTCCGTCCAAAACCCAAAGATATTCACTTTATTAAGAAATATAAATTAAATCTCCATATTTGAGGATGAAAACATCATTTTCTGCCATTTCTGCATGAAATTTACTGAAATGGTTTCTCGATTATCACAATAGTTGCCAATTATTTCACTGTGGGCTATTTGTTGCAGCTCTATTTATCAGCAGAGCGTCGAATAAAGATGTCGATAAAAAAGCTCCACAACAAGTTAGTCAACTTTAAATAAAGAATACATTTGTTTGATAACTTATAGATTATGGCCTCTCAAATAGAATACATTAGATCAATTATAACTGTGTGGATGAAGACACAATGAATTCAGATACAAGCAGTAAATACTTACACGACATTTGACCCCTTAAAAATAAGAAAAATAAAACAGTTTGTTTCCCAGGTTAACATTTTGAATTGTAAGGATTCTTTAATCTAAAGTGTCTCTTTAAATATAAAAGCACAGTATCCCTAAAACTGACACTTTATGCTCTAAATGACTTCATTTCTTTAAGACAAGACACTACAGGTCAATAAAGTCAAACTAATGAACGAACAGATATCACCCTGAAACTTCCCCAGCTGATGACATGAAGACAATCGTTGAGCTAATGTCCATACATTTAATTAAAATGTGTGTTTTACTTTGTTGACATGTTAGAGTCAAAGGTTCCCCCCCGCTCATACACTTCCTTGTTCCCTCCTCTTCCTGGAATGTGGAGGAGCTTGTATCACAACTCAAACTAGTTTCACTCCTCAAGAAGTGAGACTCACACAGTCGCTGGCAGTGAAGGAGAAATGGCGCAGAAAGGAGTTCAGCTGGACCGCGAAACCTTCTCTTGTTCCATCTGTCTGGATCTACTGAAGGATCCGGTGACGACTTCCTGTGGACACAGCTACTGCAAGAACTGTATTAAAAGCTTCTGGGATGGAGAGGACGAGAAGAGAAGCCACAGCTGCCCTCAGTGCAGTCAGACCTTCACACCGAGGCCTGTCCTGCTGAAGAGCACCATGTTAGCAGCTTTAGTGGAGGAGCTGAAGAAGACTGGACTCCAAGCTGCTCCTGCTGATCACTGCTATGCTGGACCTGAAGATGTGGGATGTGATGTCTGCATTGGGAGGAAACTGAAAGCCTTCAAGTCCTGTGTGCAGTGTGTGACCTCTTACTGTGAGAAACACCTCCAGCCTCATTATAATGCGCCTCCATTAAAGAAACACAAGCTGGTGGAGCCCTCCCAGACGCTCCAGGAGAACATGTGCTCTCGTCACGATGAGGTGATGAAGATGTTCTGCCGTACTGATCAGCAGTGTATCTGTTATCTCTGCTCTGTGGAGGAACATAAAGGCCACGACACAGTCTCAGCTGCAGCAGAAAGGACTGAGAGGCAGAGAGAGCTCGAGGGGAGTCGACTAAACATCCAGCAGAGAATCCAGGACGGAGAGAAAGATGTGAAGCTGCTTCAGCAGGAGGTGGAGGTCTTCAATCGCTCTGCTGACAGAGCAGTGGAGGACAGTGAGAAGATGTTCACTCAGCTGATCCGTCTCATGGAGAAAAGAAGCTCTGATGTGAAGCAGCAGCTCAGATCGCAGCAGGAAAGTGAAGTGAGTCGAGTCAAAGAGCTTCAGGAGAAGCTGGAGCAGGAGATCACTGAGCTGAAGAGGAAAGACGCTGATCTGAAGCAGCTCGCACACACAGAGGACCACAACCAGTTTCTACACAACTACCCCTCACTGTCCCCACTCAGTGAGTCTACACTCTCCTCCAGCATCAACATCCCTCTCACATACTTTGAGGAAGTGACAGCGGCTGTGTCACAAGTCACAGATGAACTCCAGGACGTTCTGAGACAGAAGTGGACAAACATCTCACAGACTGGGACTGAAGTGGATGTTTTACTGCCAGCAGAGCCCAAGACCAGAGCTGGATTCTTAAAGTATTCACGTGACATCACACTGGATCCAAACACAGCAAACACATGGCTGTTATTATCTGAGGGGGACAGAAAAGTGACAGCAATGAGAAAACACAGACACACAGTCAGATTCACTAAACGTCTTCAGGTGCTGAGTAGAGAGAGTCTGACTGGACGTAGTTACTGGGAGGTGGAGCGGAACGGGGCAGTTGGTGTAGCAGTCGCATACAAGAACATCAGCAGTGCAGGGGGGCTTGAATGTGCATTTGGATGTAATGATAAATCCTGGATGTTACATTGTGACGATGACAGTTATACATTTTATTACAACAATGTCCAAACTCCCGTCTCAGGTCCTGCGTCCTCCAGACTCGGAGTGTACCTGGATCACAGAGCAGGTGTTCTGTCCTTCTACAGCGTCTCTGACACCATGACTCTCCTGCACAGAGTCCACCACACATTCTCTCAGCCGCTCTACGCTGGAGTTGGGTTTGCTTATTCTTTATATTCTTCTCCTGGAGACACTGCTGAGTTCTGTAAACTCAAGTAGACAGAAGTAAATCTCTGGTTCTCCTTCAGGGAGTCTTTTTCTCTCAGTGAGTAAACTAACCCCCCCGGACTAAGTGACATGTTCTATGTTTCATATTATATTCCAGATGATCAGCTGTACAATGAACCTGAATAATAATCACAATATAAGTGCAGGAGGTTTGTGTGACACCAGGATGAAGTGTGAGCAGATAGTTTCCTGTGAATGTTGATCACAGATCACATTTACTTTGAACACAATGTTCTTGTAATGTTAACAGTGAAGTTGAACATGACCCTCATCCTGGGTGGGGTTTGTATTAAACATGTTAAGACTAAAAAGACTTCTTCCTTTAAAATGAATGTGAACGTGTGATTTAAGGGAAGCGGCTTCAGCTCTGTGTTTAAACTCTGAAACGTATTTCGTCTCCGTGTTTGTGCCGACGGCTGATTGTTGTGGCGTTTGTTCAGCTGTCACTCAAACATTGTGGGCGGTGCTTGACGTCATCAGTGGTTGTGTAATGTGGGACTTTGTTTAGGTGGAGCTGCTCCCTCTGTCTGTGGAGCCATGGAGGCTCTCACTGCTCATCATGTTGCTGTCTCTGCATCAACATGTCCACTCAATGTTTGATGAATATTTGTGTTGATGTATTTCTATCTTGTTTCTCTTCCACTGCATGTGTTCAGAGAGGAAGCAGCAGCTTTATCCTGGACACTTTGTTCTGTTATAAAGACGTCTAGAAGCACATTGATGTGTTGTTGTTGTTATGAGGACTTATAGAAGTGTACTTATCCTGATCATAATCCATCAGCAGAGGATTCATTCTTGTCTTTCACATGCTGACATTGTGCTCAAAGTGAACGTGTACATGAAGTCATTGAACTTTACTGATGTGAGAACAAAGTGCAGCTTCACATGATGAATAAACAAACATCAAGTCTTTTCTTCTTGTCTTCATTCCAGGGTATCAAACAAAGCTGACGGAGACAATGTGAAGCTGATCTGAGACAATAACTGAGCAAAGTAGCAGCACGTGGTGATCAGATGTTGTCTTATAGATCAGCTGTGAATATGAAACTACTGTATTACTGCAGATCAATATTATTACTACAGTAATAAGGAGACATGTTTTGTGTCTGTCGAGTGGGGAAATGAAAGAACGTACAAATGAAAGTCATGAAATGTGCAGTTTGAAGGATTTAAAGGACCTTTGTGTTGCTGTAGTTTCCCAGCATGCTCTCTGGTCTGTGTGTTGGTGTGCAGGAGGATCCAGGTGGAGCAGATGCATCAACACAGAGGGGTCAAGGTGCGTTCACTGACCTGCTTCAACAGTAGGAGCAGTGACTGTTGAACTGTCTGTCAGTCTGTGTGTGTGTGTCTGGCTCCACCTGCTGCTTCTTATTTTAATGACTGACAATCTGCATCCAATAACTTCTGCACTCTTTAATATTGAGCTCCACCTTCCAGATACTGCAGTACTTCTTCTGTGAAACACATCGACACACTGCAGCAAGTATTCATGTGTTCAGTGAAGACGAGCTCTAATGAACTCCTGCATGAAGGTGAACAGGCTCAAATAAACAGCTCACACATATCAGCTGACACTTCCCCACTTCATGACTCACATTAACACAATTACATGTTGTGTTAAAGGTGTTCTGACATGTGATGTTTAAATATGTAAATGAGGCATTCTGTCATTAAATGTGTGTAATCTGCTACATGTCCAGATATAAAGTGAAGTCTGGATGAAGCAGGTTCAAAGTGTTTCATGTTGTTCACATGTCAAAGGTTTGTACAGATTCTGGATCTGTCTTTGTATCACTCCATAAATCACTAAATCCTGTCAACACACAGAACTTAGTGCATCTCCTGCATGTAGTTAGTGTAGCGTGTATAACATGAGCTGTGAGTGACATGTGAACAAAGCCCTCTGCACAAAGCTTCAGAATATAGAGAGGAATGAAAGTGGAAAGTTTGGTGTGTGTAAGTGCTACTGAAGTGGAAATTTCTGCTGAAGAGTGTGAGAAAAAGCTCCTTTAGAGAAAAGCTCCTTTAAAGATATGTATTGTAACATTCATACATGTTGTACACACTACAGGTGAACAGGGTCAAACATGTAACTAACAGATATCACAATTACAAGGTTTCTGACATTAAACTCCTAAATGTGTATTTTGGACGTTAACAATGTGTAAACAAAGCCTGGAAACTGATGAAGAAGAAGAATAAATGTCCATCTTTGGCGCTGCTCAGAGGTAATATCTAAAAAGGGACAGAAAAAGAACTTTGGCAGTAAAACCAGCCTCATTGTAAATCACTGGCCAAACACACAAAATACAAGTTTCAGGATTAGTTTTTTCATCTGTAACATAAACGATTGGATTTATTGATATCTTTGGACGTCCAGCCGACCCAACAGATGCAGATGAATGTAAAAGTCCTGGATACGTGTTGGCCCGTGTGTGACGGTGACGTTAAAGAGCGGTGAGATCTCAGGGGTAAACGTCAGTGGGCAGCTGGAAGTCTTTGAAGGTGTAGAAGGAGATGTCTCCGTGGTCCACCACAGCAAAGACCACCGGGACGTCTCCGCTCTGGAAGGTCAGCCGCTTGATGGACCATAGGTCCGGTACCGGGCCATCGAAACTGAGACACAACACGGAGAGAATCAAATGATCTTGTACGTTTTGTGAGACACAGACCAACGCACTCGATCCAAACTAAAGACGCCATCTGTAACGAAAAGGTTTTACATTATTGTGAATCATGAAGTGATCTGAAGACGGCAAATTGCATTCTGGGAAGTTGTGACAAGCATTTCTCTGTATTTTCTGAATTGTTACAGACCAAATGATTATTGAAATTGAAAAAGAAAGATGAAACTGGGGATGTCACGATTACCGATATAGTATCACAGTAAAGGAAATAAGACATTTAAATTTAGATTGTCGGTTCCTAAGCAACACAAGTATGGCCGTGCGAACAGCTGTTTCTCTTTCGCTCAACCAAACACGTACACACTCGACTTTCTCTAATTCGCCGAGCATCCTCCTCCCTCGTCGTTCCTTCTGCGTGCGTCCTCCTCCCATGTCGTTTGCTGTGCGTCCTCCTCCCTCGTCGTTCCTTCTGCGTGCATTCTCCTCCCTCGTCGTTCCTTATCCCTCGTCGTTCGGCGTGCGTCGTCTTCTCTCGTCGTTCCTTCTGTGTGCGTCCTCCTCCCTCGTTGTTCCTTCTGCGTGCGTTCTCCTCCCTCGTTGCTCCTCCTCCCTCGTCGTTCGCCGTGCGTGCTCCCCCCTCGTCGTTCGCCGTGCGTCCTCCCCCCTCGTCGTTCTTTTTGCGTGCGTTCTCCTCCCTCGTCGTTCCTTATCCCTCGTCGTTCCTTATCCCTCGTCGTTCGGCGTGCGACGTCTTCCCTCGTCGTTCCTTCTGCGTGCGACCTCCTCCCTCGTCATTCGGTGTGCGTCTTCCTCCCTCTGTGTTCCTTCTGTGTGTGTTCTCCTCCCTCGTCGTTCTTTATCCCTCGTCGTTCGGCGTTCCTTCTCCTCCCTCGTCGTTCATTCTGCGTGCGTCCTCTTCCCTCATTGTTCCCCCTCCCTTGTCGTTCGCCGTGCGTCCTCCTCCCTTCTCGTTCCTCATCCCTAGTCATTCCTCTTCCTCCCTCGTCGTTCCTTCTGCGTGCGTTCTCCTCCCTCGTCGTTTCTTATCCCTCGCCGTTCGGCGTGCATCGTCTTCCCTCGTCGTTCCTTCTGCGTGCGACCTCCTCCCTCGTCGTTTCTTCTGCGTGACTCCTCCTCGCTCGTCATTCGTCTTCCTCCCTTGTCGTTCAGTGTGCATCCTCCTCTCTCATTGTTCCTTCTGCGTGCGTCCTCCTCCCTCCTCCCTCCTCATCCCTCATCTTTCCTCTTCCTCCCTTGTCGTTCGGCGTGCATCCTCCTCCCTCATCGTTCGCCGTGCGTCCTCTTCCCTCGTTGTTCCTCCTCCCTCGTTGTTCGGCCTCCCTCGTCGTTCCTTCTGCGTGCGTCGTCCTCCCTCGTTGTTCCTTCTGCATGCGTTCTCCTCCCTCGTCGATCCTTATCTCTCGTCGCTCGGCGAGTGTCGTCTTCCCTCGTCGTTCCTTCTGCGTGCGACCTCCTCCCTCGTCGTTCGGTATTCGTCCTCCTCCCTCGTCATTCCTTCTGCGTGTGTCCTCTTCCCTCATTGTTCATTCTGCGTGCGTCCTCTTCCCTTGTTGTTCCTCCTCCCTCGTCGTACGTCCTCCTCCCTTGTCGTTCGGTCTGTGTGCGTTCTCCTCCCTCGTCGTTCCTCATCCCTCGTCTTTCCTCCTCCCTCGTTGTTGGGCGTGCATCCTCCCCCCTCGTCGTTCCTCATCCCTCGTCATTCCTCTTCCTCCCTCATCGTTCCTTCTGCGTGCGTCCTCTTCCCTCGTTGTTCCTCCTCCCTTGTCGTTCGCCGTGCGTCCTCCTCCCTTGTCGTTCTGTCTGTGTGCGTTCTCCTCCCTCGTCGTTCCTCATCCCTCGTCGTTCCTCTTCCCTTGTTCAGCGTGCGTCCTCCTCCCTCGTCGTTCCTCATCTCTCGTCATTCCTCTTCCTCCCTCGTCTTTCGGCGTGCGTCGTCTTCCCTTGTCGTTCCTTCTGCGTGCGTCCTCCTCCCTCGTTGTTTCTTCTGCGTGCGTTCTCCTCCCTCCTCATTCCTCATCCTTCGTCATTCCTCTTCCTCCCTTGTCGTTCGGCATGCGTCCTCCTCCCTCATTGTTCGGCGTGCGTCCTCTTCCCTCGTTGTTCCTCCTCTTTCGTAGTTCGGCCTCCCTCGTCGTTCCTTCTGCGTGCGTCCTCCTCCCTTGGCGTTCGGCGTGCGTCGTCCTCCCTCCTCGTTCCTTCTGCATGCGTTCTCCTCCCTCGTCGTTCCTTATCCCTCGTCGTTCCTCCTCCCTCGTTGTTCAGCGTGCGTCCTCCTCCCTCGTCGTTCCTCGTCCCTTGTCATTCCTCTTCTTCCCTCGTCGTTCGGCGTAAGTCCTCCTCCTTCTTCATTCCTTCTGCGTGCATCCTCCTCCCTCGTTGTTCCTTCTGCGTGCGTCCTCCTGCCTCATCGTTCCTTCTGCGTGCGTCCTCCTCCCTCCTCCATCCTCATCCCTCGTCGTTCCTCTTCCTCCCTTGTCGTTCGCCGTATGTCCTCTTTCTTCGTTGATCCTCCTCCCTCGTCGTTCCTCCTCCTCCCTCGTCGCTCCCACTGAGTTGGTGACAGATCAATGACCAATCACAGAGGTCTGTGTCCGTCTGCTGCACATTAATCTTTCATTAACACTGATGTGGAGCGTTTGGCTGCAGGAGGCGACGCTGCTAACCAGCACCGGGGCGGGGGGGGCAAACTCCTTCCAGAACCCCCCAACTCCGACACATCGCAGACTCTCCATCTGTCGTTAGTCCCGTCAGTTTGTCCCGGGACAAACTGACTATCATTTCTCACACATTTAGATACTTCCTCAAATATGTATTTCCCCGGTTGTGCCATGCATTGATTTAATTACCAAAACCAACGGGCCAGATATAATTGCCTTGAGCTTGACACCCGTGCACCCGTACACTATAGAATTATACACACTGTAGAATTATACTATTTTAATTCTGCTATTTTTATAAAAAAAAAAAGGTTTAAAATGAGTAAAAACAAAAAACGTAAACACCTAGAAGTTTCTTTCTCTGAAACGGATTCTTCCAACTGACAGAAGTCTGGGACAGTGCCTAGGGGTTGGCAGACCGGGGTGGTGGTTCCCCTCTTTAAAAAGGGGGACCAGAGAGTGTGTGCCAATTACAGGGGTATCACACTTCTCAGCCTCCCTGGTAAAGTCTACTCCAAAGTACTGGAAAGGAGAGTTCGGCCGGTAGTTGAACCTCTGATTGAAGAGGAACAATGCGGATTCCGTCCTGGTCGTGGAACAACAGACCAACTCTTTACTCTTGCAAGGATCCTGGAGGGGGCCTGGGAGTACGCCCATCCGGTCTACATGTGTTTTGTGGATCTGGAGAAGGCGTATGACCGGGTCCCCCGGGTGATACTATGGGAGGTGCTGCGGGAGTATGGGGTGAGGGGGTCACTTTTGAGGGCCATCCAATCCCTGTACGCCCAAAGCGAGAGTTGTGTCCGGATACTCGGCAGTAAGTCGGACTTGTTTCCCGTGAATGTTGGCCTCCGCCAGGGCTGCGCTTTATCACCAATCCTGTTTGTGATGTTCATGGACAGGATATCGAGGCGTAGTCGTGGAGGAGAGGGGTTGCAGTTCGATGACCTGAGGATCTCATCGCTGCTCTTTGCAGATGATGTGGTCCTTATGGCATCATCGGTCTGTGACCTTCAACAGTCACTGGATCGGTTTGCAGCCGAGTGTGCAGCGGTTGGGATGAGGATCAGCACCTCCAAATCTGAGGCCATGGCTCTCAGCAGGAAACCGGTGGATTGCCTACTCCGGGTAGGGAATGAGCCATTACCCCAAGTGAAGGAGTTCAAGTACCTCGGGGTCTTGTTCGCGAGTGAGGGGACAATGGAGCGAGAGATTGGCCGGAGAATCGGAGCAGCGGGGGCGGTATTACAGTCACTTTACCGCACCGTTGTGACGAAAAGAGAGCTGAGCCAGAAGGCAAAGCTCTCAATATACCGGTCGATCTTCGTTCCTACCCTCATCTATGGTCATGAAGGCTGGGTCATGACCGAAAGAACGAGATCATGGGTACAAGCGGCCGAAATGGGTTTTCTCAGACGGGTGCCTGGCGTCTCCCTTAGAGGTAGGGTGAGAAGCTCAGCCATCCGTGAGAGACTCGGAGTAGAGCCGCTGCTCCTTTACGTTGAAAGGAGCCATTTGAGGTGGTTCGGGCATCTAGTAAGGATGCCACCTGGGCGCCTCCCTAGGGAGGTGTTCCAGGCACGTCCAGCTGGGAGGAGACCCCGGGGAAGACCCAGGACTCGGTGGAGAGATTATATCTCCTCACTGGCCTGGGAACGCCTCAGGATCCCCCAGTCGGAGCTGGAGGATGTGGCCCGGAGAAGGGAAGATTGGGGTTCCTTACTGGAGCTGCTGCCCCCGCGACCCGATCCCAGATAAGCGGTAGACGATGGATGGATGGATGGATATTTTTATAATGGTACTTCAGACTCATTTACATGAATTGATTATTGTACTGTAAATGCTCTGATTCTGTCTAATCTGTACTAATTGTTATGTTTTTGCTGTGAAGCACTTTGGGCTGCAATTCTTGTATGAAAGGTGCTATACAAATAAAGCTTATTATTACACTGAAACGTGCACATAAATGTGATAAATAACGTAAGCGTTTAGCTTATTTAATAAAAGAGCACCTGTTCAATGAAACACTGATAGCACTTTTAGTACACGGAGACGTGTTAAACTTAAAAATGCACACATAAAGTTGCATTCAATTTTATTAAATATATGGCTCTCAAGGAAATACATTAAAAAATATTTGGCTTTTTTGGCTCTCCCAGACAAAAAGGTTCCCAACCCCTGTTTTAAGGCGTAAAAAGCTCACTTTTTTCCCCCAGCACTCTCTTCTCAATAATACGTACACACAATCATCAATCTTTATTTTTAAATAGAACATGATATTCATACATCTTCGATGTGTGCGTCAAAGAATTCCACTGCAGCCTTGTACTTCGCCAGAAGCTTCGAGTAATGAACCCATTTTCGAAACAATTGGCTGAAGTGGTTCAGTTCACAAAAGCTTCATTTGCCCATCACTACTTCACACACCTAAGCCATGCCATTATAATCACTCTGCCGGTTTTACATTTATTGTCCACTTGATGGCGCAGTAGAGCAAATGAAGCACCATGAAGCTTCGGCTCATGAGTGAACCAATTGGATGGAAAGCTTCAATGCTTCATGAAGCTTCATCTCGCCATCACTACTTGCCATGGCACCCCACATTGACAGCCCTCGCTGCAAAGGTTTTGTGCATGTTCGGGACGACCTACCTTTGTGAACAACTGTATTCTGTAATGAGCATCAGTAAAACAAAGCTGCGCTCAAGGCTCACACACAAGCACTTAAATACATCCTGGCTGCTACTCAGGATTTGAGGCCTGATATTGATGCACTTGTGACGCTAAAAGATGCCAAGTTTCAGGAGCAAACAGTGAGTAAGTAACTTAATGTCAAATGCTGCTTCACACACTTTTGCACGTTTTATATTTCTGTAAGAATATATTTCTGTGAAAATGAATACTTACTGTGGAAATATTTAAAGACATTGAACAGTGAAATATAATGTCAGTCAGCAGCTGCAGTACAAAGAGACACAACCTTTATGTATTTTCATGTATACATTATATACATTTACAAGGCAGGGGGAGAACTTAACCTTCTTCCTTCATAGTTCCCACTTTAGTAGACGTAGAGGCTGCGGCGAATCAATCTAGCAAACTTCTTGTTCAACAAAGCATTTATTAATATGATAAGACAAGCATGGAAAATGTACCCAGCTGGGTGACCATCCTGTTTCACAGCCTCCTCTCTCCGATACGGTCCCCAAACTTTTTCCTGTGAGGGCAACATAACTTTTCCCTTCTCTGATGGGGGCCGGGGTCAGTTTGTAACAGAAAAAGTGTGACGATCGCAGGGGTGCCTAAACGTAAACATTTATTGTTTTCCAGAAAGCCACACATAACCAAATATTAATAATCCTTTCCGGGATCTTCACAGAAAAAAGTCAGGAAATAACAGATGAGACAAAAAGGCTTTTCTTTGCATTGAACAAAAAAATAATCGTTTGACCACTGCAGGTTAAATATTGATATATAAACATTCTGAATCAATTTTTCTCTTACCTAACCTTTTCGCCATTATTCCGTTCTATTTTCCTATTTGCATGGCCAGACTGAAAAAAAAATCATAATGTGTCTCTGGTATTGTTCAGGGGGCCGGGCCAAATCTGGAGGCGGGCTGTATCTGGCCCGCGGGCCTTAGTTTGGGGACCACTGGTCTAAATTAAAACACATATTTCAAGCTGCTACTCACAGAGTCACACATCTGTATTTAAACATCACAACAGGGATCGGCTGAACATCGCTGGATGTGTTTTGGGCCGATTGAGTCGTTCAACCAGTTATGCAGCAGAAATGATCCACCAGCGCCTACACTGGTATTTCTGCTTATTGTGATGTCACTTCTTGGAGTATCTTCAAATGCTTCATATCTTTAAAATATGTACAAACTATGTTTATGAGCAGCTTCTGGCACCACTGCACGTCGTCACACAGATTTGCACCGACGAATCTCAACGTCATGAAGTCGTGACGAGCGTGCAACAAAGATGGCACCAAAGACAGAAGCCTGAGCTTTCTGCTGCATAAAGAATCAGAGCTCTGGCTATGATGGCTTTCATTTTAGATCCATTCAAACAGGATGAAGCAAACAACAATGTCCCGCAGCCGCCCGGGGAGCTCCACATTTAAAGGGTTAACAGCCTCCCAAGAACAATTGTATTGGACTACAAAAGCTAAGAGACATGTTGATCACCAGCTGATGGGAGGATGGTTCATACATGTTGGAACATTCTTACACATGGCCCAACCCTAGACCACAAGTGCTATATATAAACATTACAGAACACAAAGAATGATGTGAGCTCCACCCTGGTGAAACACGTTTCATGCCACTCACACACTCCATCAGGTAGAGAGCCTCTTCGGGGAAGAGAACCTGCTTGCCGTTGGCAGAAAAGCCCATCGTCTGCCAAAACGTTCCCTAAAAACAACAAGACACAGTATAATGACATGCTAATGATAGAGGAGGACGTGCAGAAGGTATCAGCTTATTAGAGAGTGTGTGTGTATTGTTTGTTTCATAGAGTGTGTGTACTCACAGCTGGAGACTGAAGCGCCACGATCTTCTCACTAGGAGCCCATGTGGCCTTCACGAGGTTTCCTCTGCAGTAAAATAAACACATATCTCCTGTCGGTGCAGAACAATCTGGAGTTCAACACACACACACTTTACATTGTTGTCGAGGATGGACTGAACACATCTTTCCTAAAAAATCTCCATATTATAGGATGAAAACATCATTTTCTGCCATTTCTGCATGAAATTTACTGAAATGGTTTCTCGATTATCACAATAGTTGCCAATTATTTCACTGTGGACTATTTGTTGCAGCTCTATTTATCAGCATAGCGTTGAATAAAGATGTCGATAAAAAAGCTCCACAACAAGTTAGTCAACTTTAAATAAATAATACATTTGTTTGATAATTTATAGATTATGGCCTCTCAAATAGAATACATTAGATCAATTATAACTGTGTGGATGAAGACACAATGAATTCAGATACAAGCAGTAAATACTTACACGACATTTGACCCCTTAAAAATAAGAAAAATAAAACAGTTTGTTTCCCAGGTTAACATTTTGAATTGTAAGGATTCTTTAATGTAAAGTGTCTCTTTAAATATAAAAGCACATTATCCCTAAAACTGACACTTTATGCTCTAAATGACTTCATTTCTTTAAGACAAGACACTACAGGTCAATAAAGTCAAACTAATGAACAGATATCACCCTGAAACTTCCCCAGCTGATGACATGAAGACAATCGTTGAGCTAATGTCCATACATTTAATTAAAATGTGTGTTTTACTTTGTTGACATGTTAGAGTCAAAGGTTCCCCCCCCCCCGCTCATACACTTCCTTGTTCCCTCCTCTTCCTGGAATGTGGAGGAGCTTGTATCACAACTCAAACTAGTTTCACTAGAAGTGAGACTCACACAGTCGCTGGCAGTGAAGGAGAAATGGCGCAGAAAGGAGTTCAGCTGGACCGGGAAACCTTCTCTTGTTCCATCTGTCTGGATTTACTGAAGGATCCGGTGACGACTCCCTGTGGACACAGCTACTGCAAGAACTGTATTAAAACCCACTGGGATGGAGAGGACATAGAGAAGAAGAAGAAGAAGAAGAAGAAGAGAAGCCACAGCTGCCCTCAGTGCAGGCAGACCTTCACACCGAGGCCTGTCCTGCTGAAGAACACCATGTTAGCAGCTTCAGTGGAGGAGCTGAAGAAGACTGGACTCCAAGCTGCTCCTGCTGATCACTGCTATGCTGGACCTGAAGATGTGGGATGTGATGTCTGCACTGGGAGAAAACGGAAAGCCTTCAAGTCCTGTCTGCAGTGTGTGGCCTCTTACTGTGAGAAACACCTCCAGCCTCATTATGATGTGGCTCCATTAAAGAAACACAAGCTGGTGGAGCCCTCCCAGAAGCTCCAGGAGAACATGTGCTCTCGTCACGATGAGGTGATGAAGATGTTCTGCCGTACTGATCAGCAGTGTATCTGTTATCTCTGCTCTGTGGAGGAACATAAAGGCCACGACACAGTCTCAGCTGCAGCAGAAAGGACTGAGAGGCAGAGAGAGCTCGAGGGGAGTCGACTAAACATCCAGCAGAGAATCCAGGACGGAGAGAAAGATGTGAAGCTGCTTCAGCAGGAGGTGGAGGTCATCAATTGCTCTGCTGACAGAGCAGTGGAGGACAGTGAGAAGATGTTCACTCAGCTGATCCGTCTCATGCAGAAAAGAAGCTCTGATGTGAAGCAGCAGCTCAGATCGCAGCAGGAAAGTGAAGTGAGTCGAGTCAAAGAGCTTCAGGAGAAGCTGGAGCAGGAGATCACTGAGCTGAAGAGGAAAGACGCTGATCTGAAGCAGCTCGCACACACAGAGGACCACAACCAGTTTCTACACAACTACCCCTCACTGTCCCCACTCAGTGAGTCTACACTCTCCTCCAGCATCAACATCCCTCTCGGATACTTTGAGGAAGTGACAGCGGATGTGTCAGAAGTCATAGATGAACTCCAGGACGTTCTGAGAGAGAAGTGGACAAACATCTCACAGACTGGGACTGAAGTGGATGTTTTACTGTCAGCAGAGCCAAAGACCAGAGCTGGATTCTTAAAGTATTCACGTGACATCACACTGGATCCAAACACAGCAAACACACGGCTGTTATTATCTGAGGGGGACAGAAAAGTGACAGTAATGAGTGAACAACAGTCTTATTCTCGTCACACAGACAGATTCACTGGATGTCTTCAGATGCTGAGTAGAGAGAATCTGACTGGACGTAGTTACTGGGAGGTGGAGTGGAGCGGGGGAGACGTTCGTGTAGCAGTCGCATACAAGAACATCAGCAGAGCAGGGGGGGGGGAAGAATGTTTATTTGGATTCAATGATAAATCCTGGATGTTATATTGTGACGATAACAGTTGTACATTTTGTTACAACAAAGTCAACACTCCCATCTCAGGTCGTCCGTCCTCCAGACTCGGAGTGTACCTGGATCACAGAGCAGGTGTTCTGTCCTTCTACAGCGTCTCTGACACCATGACTCTCCTGCACAGAGTCCACCACACATTCTCTCAGCCGCTCTACGCTGGAGTTCGTTTATATTGTTATTATCCTGGAGCCACTGCTGAGTTCTGTAAACTCAAGTAGACAGAAGTAAATCTCTGGTTCTCCTTCAGGGAGTCTTCTTCTCTCAGTGAGTAAACTAACCCCCCCGGACTAAGTGACATGTTCTATGTTTCATATTATATTCCAGATGATCAGCTGTACAATGAACCTGAATAATAATCACAATATAAGTGCAGGAGGTTTGTGTGACACCAGGATGAAGTGTGAGCAGATAGTTTCCTGTGAATGTTGATCACAGATCACATTTACTTTGAACACAATGTTCTTGTGATGTTAACAGTGAAGTTGAACATGACCCTCATCCTGGGTGGGGTTTGTATTAAACATGTTAAGACTAAAAAGAGTTCTTCCTTTAAAATGAATGTGAACGTGTGATTTAAGGGAAGCGGCTTCAGCTCTGTGTTTAAACTCTGAAACGTATTTCGTCTCCGTGTTTGTGCCGACGGCTGATTGTTGTGGCGTTTGTTCAGCTGTCACTCAAACATTGTGGGCGGTGCTTGACGTCATCAGTCGTTGTGTAATGTGGGACTTTGTTTAGGTGGAGCTGCTCCCTCTGTCTGTGGAGCCATGGAGGCTCTCACTGCTCATCATGTTGCTGTCTCTGCATCAACATGTCCACTCAATGTTTGATGAATATTTGTGTTGATGTATTTCTATCTTGTTTCTCTTCCACTGCATGTGTTCAGAGAGGAAGCAGCAGCTTTATCCTGGACACTTTGTTCTGTTATAAAGACGTCTAGAAGCACATTGATGTGTTGCTGTTGTTATGAGGGCTTATAGAAGTGTACTTATCCTGATCATAATCCATCAGCAGAGGATTCATTCTTGTCTTTCACATGCTGACATTGTGCTCAAAGTGAACGTGTACATGAAGTCATTGAACTTTACTGATGTGAGAACAAAGTGCAGCTTCACATGATGAATAAACAAACATCAAGTCTTTTCTTCTTGTCTTCATTCCAGGGTATCAAACAAAGCTGACGGAGACAAAGTGAAGCTGATCTGAGACAATAACTGAGCAAAGTAGCAGCACGTGGTGATCAAATGTTGTCTTATAGATCAGCTGTGAATATGAAACTACTGTATTACTGCAGATCAATATTATCACTACAGTAATAAGGAGACATGTTTTGTATCTGTCGAGTGGGGAAATGAAAGAACGTACAAATGAAAGTCATGAAATGTGCAGTTTGAAGGATTTAAAGGACCTTTGTGTTGCTGTAGTTTCCCAGCATGCTCTCTGGTCTGTGTGTTGGTGTGCAGGAGGATCCAGGTGGAGCAGATGCATCAACACAGAGGGGTCAAGGTGCGTTCACTGACCTGCTTCAACAGTAGGAGCAGTGACTGTTGAACTGTCTGTCAGTCTGTGTGTGTGTCTGGCTCCACCTGCTGCTTCTTATTTTAATGACTGACAATCTGCATCCAATAAATTCTGCACTCTTTTGAATATTGAGCTCCACCTTCCAGATACTGCAGTACTTCTTCTGTGAAACACATCGACACACTGCAGCAAGTATTCATGTGTTCAGTGAAGACGAGCTCTAATGAACTCCTGCATGAAGGTGAACAGGCTCAAATAAACAGCTCACACATATCAGCTGACACTTCCCCACTTCATGACTCACATTAACACAATTACATGTTGTGTTAAAGGTGTTCTGACATGTGATGTTTAAATATGTAAATGAGTCATTATGTCATTAAATGTGTGTAATCTGCTACATGTCCAGATATAAAGTGAAGTCTGGATGAAGCAGGTTCAAAGTGTTTCATGTTGTTCACATGTCAAAGGTTTGTACAGATTCTGGATCTGTCTTTGTATCACTCCATAAATCACTAAATCCTGTCAACACACAGAACTTAGTGCATCTCCTGCATGTAGTGAGTGTAGCGTGTATAACATGAGCTGTGAGTGACATGTGAACAAAGCCCTCTGCACAAAGCTTCAGAATATAGAGAAGAATGAAAGTGGAAAGTTTGGTGTATGTAAGTGCTACTGAAGTGGAGATTTCTGCTGAAGAGTGTGAGATAAAGCTCCTTTAGAGAAAAGCTCCTTTAAAGATATGTATTGTAACATTCATACATGTTGTACACACTACAGGTGAACAGGGTCAAACATGTAACTGACAGATATCACAATTACAAGGTTTCTGACATTAAACTCCTAAATGTGTATTTTGGACGTTAACAAAGCCTGGAAACTGATGAAGAAGAAGAAGAAGAATAAATGTCCATCTTTGGCGCTGCTCAGAGGTAATATCTAAAAAGGGACAGAAAAAGAACTTTGGCAGTAAAACCAGCCTCATTGTAAATCACTGGCCAAACACACAAAATACAAGTTTCAGGATTAGTTTTTTCATCTGTAACATAAACGATTGGATTTATTGAGATCTTTGGACGTCCAGCCGACTCAACAGATGCAGATGAATGTAAAAGTCCTGGATACGTGTTGGCCCGTGTGTGACGGTGACATTAAAGAGCGGTGAGGTCTCAGGGGTAAACGTCAGTGGGCAGCTGGAAGTCTTTGAAGGTGTAGAATGAGATGTCTCCGTGGTCCACCACAGCAAAGACCACCGGGACGTCTCCGCTCTGGAAGGTCAGCAGCTTGATGGACCGCAGGTCCGGCACCGGGCCGTGGAAACTGAGACACAACACGGAGAGAATCAAATGATCTTGTACGTTTTGTGAGACACAGACCAACGCACTCGATCCAAACTAAAGACGCCATCTGTAACGAAAAGGTTTTACAGTATTGTGAGCTATTAATTGATCTGAAGACGCCAAATTGCATTCTGGGAAGTTGTGACAAGCATTTCTCTGTATTTTCTGAATTGTTACAGACCAAATGATTATAGAAATTGAAAAAGAAAGATGAAACTGGGGATGTCACGATTACCGATACAGTATCGCAGGAAAGGAAATAAGACATTTAAATTTAGATTATCGGTTCCTAAGCAACACAAGTATGGCCGTGCGAACAGCTGTTTCTCTTTCGCTCAACCAAACACGCACACACTCGACTTTCTCTAATTCGCCGAGCATCCTCCTCCCTCGTCGTTCCTTCTGTGTACGTCCTCCTCCCTCGTCGTTCGGCGTGCGTCCTCCTCCCTCGTCGTTCGGCGTGCGTCCTCCTCCCTCGTCGTTCCTTCTGCGTGCGTCCTCCTCCCATGTCGTTTGCTGTGCGTCCTCCTCACTCGTCGTTCCTTCTGCGTGCGTTCTCCTCCCTCGTCGTTCCTCCTCCTCCCTCGTCGATCGGCGTGCGTCCTCCTCCCTCGTCGTTCAGCGTGCGTCCTCCTCCCTCATCGTTCGGCGTGCGTCCTCCTCCCTCGTCGTTCCTTCTGCGTGCGTCCTCCTACCTCGCCGTTCCTTCTGCGTGCGTCCTCCTCCCATGTCGTTTGCTGTGCGTCCTCCTCCCTCGTCGTTCCTTCTGCGTGCGTTCTCCTCCCTCGTCGTTCCTTATCCCTCGTCGTTCCTTATCCCTCGTCGTTCCTTATCCCTCGTCGTTCCTTATCCCTCGTCGTTCGGCGTGCGTCGTCTTCTCTCGTCGTTCCTTCTGCGTGCGTCCTCCTCCCTCGTTGTTCCTTCTGCGTGCGTTCTCCTCCCTCGTTGCTCCTCCTCCCTCGTCGTTCGCCGTGCGTGCTCCCCCCTCGTCGTTCGCCGTGCGTCCTCCCCCCTCATTGTTCCTTTTGCGTGTGTTCTCCTCCCTCGTCGTTCCTTATCCCTCGTCGTTCACTGTGCGTCGTCTTCCCTCGTCGTTCCTTCTGCGTGCGACCTTCTCCCTCGTCGTTCGCCGTGCTAGCATTCTCCTCCCTCGTTGTTCCTCCTCCCTCGTCATTCGGCGTGCGTCCTCCTCCCTCTGTGTTCCTTCTGCGTGTGTTCTCCTCCCTCGTCGTTCTTTATCCCTCGTCGTTCGGCGTTCCTTCTCCTCCCTCGTCGTTCATTCTGCGTGCGTCCTCTTCCCTCATTGTTCCCCCTCCCTCATCGTTCGCCGTGCGTCCTCCTCCCTTCACGTTCCTCATCCCTAGTCATTCCTCTTCCTCCCTCGTCGTTTCTTCTGCGTGCGTCCTCCTCCCTCGTTGTTCCTTCTGCGTGCATTCTCCTCCCTCGTCGTTCCTCATCCCTCGTCGTTCCTCCTCCCTCGTTGTTCAGCGTGTGTCCTCCTCCCTCCTCGTTCCTCATCCCACGTCATTCCTCTTCCTCCCTCATCGTTCCTTCTGCGTGCGTCGTCCTCCCTCCTCCCTCCTCCCACCTCATCCCTCATCATTCCTATCCTCCCTCGTCGTTCCTCATTCCTCTTCCTCCTCGTCGTCCGGCGTGCGCTGTCTTCTGTTGTGGAAGTTTTCCTGCTTTACTCTGGAGAGATGTATATAAAATCAAATACATGGTGATAGAGACAGAGTTGTCTTTGTGCATTTATTTGTGGCCACAAATTGGCACCAGTTTCACAGAATACAGCGTAGTCTATGGAAGGGCACAGGTTGGAAGAAGACACATAGGCATTTTATACAATTTGGTTTGGAGACGAGGTGATGAAAAAACACAGGGGGCCGGGCCAAACTGCCCTTTGATACTTGTAAGGTAATAGTTATGTAAACAGAGTATTAGGTGATACACTCAATATTCTGTCTCAGTATGTTAAACAGTTTGATCAGGATTTGGGTGTGTCCTGTCTTTTGTTAGTTCAGTATCAGTTAGGATGCGTCTGTCTTGTATTAACATGACCGGCACTCCTATGTTAGCATCAAATGGCAGTTGGCTTGTTTAACATAGGAAACTTATATAATTAAAACAGTAGACATTTAAATTGCTATTACACTTCCCTCGTCGTTACTCCTCCCTCGTCGTTCGGCGTGCGTGCATTCTCCTCCCTCGTTGTTCCTCCTCCCTCATTCCTTCTGCGTGCGTCCTCCTCCCTCGTCGTTTCTTCTGCGTGACTCCTCCTCGCTCGTCGTTCGTCTTCCTCCCTTGTCGTTCAGTGTGCATCCTCCTCTCTCATCGTTCCTTCTGCGTGCGTCCTCCTCCCTCCTCCCTCCTCATCCCTCATCTTTCCTCTTCCTCCCTTGTCGTTCGGCGTGCGTCCTCCTCCCTCATCGTTCGCCGTGCGTCCTTTTCCCTCGTTGTTCCTCCTCCCTCGTTGTTCGGCCTCCCTCGTTGTTCCTTCTGCGTGCGTCCTCCTCCCTCGTTGTTCCTTCTGCATGCGTTCTCCTCCCTCGTCGATCCTTATCTCTCGTCGTTCGGCGAGTGTCGTCTTCCCTCGTCGTTCCTTCTGCGTGCGACCTCCTCCCTCGTCGTTCGGTATTCGTCCTCCTCCCTCGTCATTCCTTCTGCGTGTGTCCTCTTCCCTCGTCGTTCATTCTGCGTGCGTCCTCTTCCCTCGTTGTTCCTCCTCCTTCGTCGTTCGCCGTGCGTCCTCCTCCCTTGTCGTTCGGTCTGTGTGCGTTCTCCTCCCTCGTCGTTCCTCATCCCTCGTCGTTCCTCTTCCCTCGTTGTTCAGCGTGCGTCCTCCTCCCTCGTCGTTCCTCATCTCTCGTCATTCCTCTTCCTCCCTCGTCGTTCAGCGTGCGTCGTCTTCCCTTGTCGTTCCTTCTGCATGCGTCCTCCTCCCTCGTTGTTTCTTCTGCGTGCGTTCTCCTCCCTCGTCGTTCCTCATCCCTCGTCGTTCCTCCTCCCTCGTTGTTCAGCGTGCGTCCTCCTCCCTCCTCATTCCTCATCCTTCGTCATTCCTCTTCCTCCCTCATCGTTCCTTCTGCGTGCGTCCTCCTCCCTCCTCCCTCCTCATCCCTCATCTTTCCTCTTCCTCCCCTGTCGTTCGGCGTGCCTCCTCCTCCCTCATCGTTCGCCGTGCGTCCTCTTCGCTCGTTGTTCCTCCTCCTTCGTAGTTCGGCCTCCCTCGTCGTTCCTTCTGCGTGCGTTCTCCTCCCTCTTCGTTCCTTATCCCTCGTCGTTCCTCCTCCCTCGTTGTTCAGCGTGCGTCCTCCTCCCTCGTCGTTCCTCGTCCCTTGTCATTCCTCTTCTTCCCTCGTCGTTCGGCGTAAGTCCTCCTCCTTCTTCATTCCTTCTGCGTGCATCCTCCTCCCTCGTCGTTCCTTCTGCGTGCGTCCTCCTGCCTCATCGTTCCTTCTGCGTGCGTCCTCCTCCCTCCTCCATCCTCATCCCTCGTCGTTCCTCTTCCTCCCTTGTCGTTCGCCGTGTGTCCTCTTTCTTCGTTGTTCCTCCTCCCTCGTCGTTCCTCCTCCTCCCTCGTTGTTCGGCTTGCATCCAAAAAATATTTATATATAATTGTGTTTGCAGGAAGTAGCTGATAAATATCAGAAGCGTGATCAGTGTCTCCATATTTCACCTCCACGACCCTAACCCTCCACACACACTCATACACACACATACTCATACACACACACACGTACATACACACACACTGAGTTGGTGACAGATCGGTGACCAATCACAGAGGTCTGTGTCCGTCTGCTGCACATTAAGCTTTCATCAACACTGATGTGGAGCGTTTGGCTGCAGGAGGCGACGTTGCTAACGAGCACCGGGGCGGGGGGGGGCAAACTCCTTCCAGAACCCCCCAACTCCGACACATCACAGACTCTCCATCTGTCGTTAGTCCCGTCAGTTTGTCCCGGGACAGTATCATTTCTCACACATTTAGATACTTCCTCAAATATGTATTTCCCCATGGTTGTGCCATGCATTGATTTAATTACCAAAACCGACGGGCCAGATATAATTGCCTTGAGCTTGACACCCGTGCACCCGTAACCTATAGAATTATACACACTGTAGAATTATACTATTTTAATTCTTCTATTTTTATTTTTTTTAAAATGTTTTAAAATGAGTAAAAACAAAAAACGTAAACACCTAGAAGTTTCTTTCTCTGTCGGAGCTGGAGGATGTGGCCCGGAGAAGGGAAGATTGGGGTTCCTTACTGGAGCTGCTGCCCCCGCGACCCGATCCCGGATAAGCGGTAGACGATGGATGGATGGATGGATATTTTTATAATGGTACTTCAGACTCATTTACATGAACACTGTGATTATTGTACTGTAAATGCTCTGATTCTGTCTAATCTGTACTAATTGTTATGTTTTTGCTGTGAAGCACTTTGGGCTGCAATTCTTGTATGAAAGGTGCTATACAAATAAAGCTTATTATTACACTGAAACGTGCACATAAATGTGATAAATAACGTAAGCGTTTAGCTTATTTAATAAAAGAGCACCTGTTCAATGAAACACTGATAGCACTTTTAGTACACGGAGTGAACCAATTGGATGGAAAGCTTCAATGCTTCATGAAGCTTCATCTCGCCATCACTACTTGCCATGGCACCCCACATTGACAGCCCTCGCTGCAAAGGTTTTGTGCATGTTCGGGACGACCTACCTTTGTGAACAACTGTTCTCTGTAATGAGCATCAGTAAAACAAAGCTGCGCTCAAGGCTCACACACAAGCACTTAAATACATCCTGGCTGCTACTCAGGATTTGAGGCCTGATATTGATGCACTTGTGACGCTAAAAGATGCCAAGTTTCAGGAGCAAACAGTGAGTAAGTAACTTAATGTCAAATGCTGCTTCACACACTTTTGCACGTTATATATTTCTGTAAGAATATATTTCTGTGAAAATGAATACTTACTGTGGAAATATTTAAAGACATTGAACAGTGAAATATAATGTCAGTCAGCAGCTGCAGTACAAAGAGACACAACCTTTATGTATTTTCATGTATACATTATATACATTTACAAGGCAGGGGGAGAACTTAACCTTCTTCCTTCATAGTTCCCACTTTAGTAGACGTAGAGGCTGCGGCGAATCCATCTAGCAAACTTCTTGTTCAACAAAGCATTTATTAATATGATAAGACAAGCATGGAAAATGTACCCAGCTGGGTGACCATCCTGTTTCACAGCCTGCTCTCTCCGCCTTCTACAGAATGGTCCCGCCTACTGGTTACATCCGTGTATAAATCATTTCCGGTCTTTGACATCTGACGTCATCACGTCACACCCTACGGGGTCTTCGAACGACTCTGTCAGGGGCGCTCTCATATTACGCATTATGATCACTCAAAATGAACGTATCTCAAAATTGAGCTACCGATTGAGCTTCTCAGCTGGTGTCAGGGCGGACAGACGAGGACCCAGGAACGCAATTTCGAGATCAAGGATTTATTGAAACACACACACAACAGGACCGAATGAGGCACGGCAGTAGTCCAGTTCAGGGATATTCAAAACTCGTAGTCGTAAGGCGGAAGGCAAGTCGGGTTTACCGGGGCTGGAGATCAGAGTAGTAGTAACAGGTCCGGGATCACAGATCAGGAGTCAGAGTTGAAAGCAGACAGGCAGGCAGGCAGGCAGGCAGGGTTCCGATGCAGGCTTGCAGACGATCTGACAAGTGTGGACTGAAAAACAGGGCTTTCTATAAAGGGCATGATGAGTGGTAAATGCAGTGCAGCTGGTAGGTTAACGAGGGTGGAGCAGAGACAGGTGGAGGTAATCAGACAGAGTAGAGAGAGCAGGGAGCAGAGTGGCACATAATTGAAAACAATTAGTGGTGTTACCAGGCAGGGAGAGGGCTCATGACAGGACCCCCCCCCCCCCAAGGGACGGCCCCAGAAGTCCCCAAG
Organism: Cottoperca gobio; assembly: GCF_900634415.1. Classification (NCBI taxonomy): domain Eukaryota; kingdom Metazoa; phylum Chordata; class Actinopteri; order Perciformes; family Bovichtidae; genus Cottoperca; species Cottoperca gobio. The sequence goes on from NC_041362.1 coordinate 1,948,120, forward strand.
AAACACCACCAAGCCGGGCGGAGGAGGGGGAGCCGGCGGAGGGTCAGAATTCCTCTGAGCGGTCAGAGTCCATATCCTCAGCGGCACCGTCTCCATCAGAAGACTCGACATCCGAGGGCCCCAGCTCAGAACCAGGTTCAGGGTCAGGATTAGACACTGGAGCAGGGGCAGCAGGGCCTGGAAGTGGATCTACATGGCAAGAAGCCCTGCGCCGACCCCGTCGGAGAGATGGCTGGTCAGGGTGTTGGCGATGGAATTCAGTGATGAGGGCCGGATCCACAATTCTTCCAGCGGGAACCCAAGCCCTCTCTTCAGGACCATAACCCTCCCAGTCCACCAGATATTGGATGCCCCTACCCCTTCGTCGAGAGCGGAGCAGTCGCCGGACCGTGTAGACGGGGCCACCGTCGAGGAAGCACGGAGGAGGAGGCGGTGGTGCTGCTGGGACCAGTGGGCTCTCATGTACAGGTCTGAGCTTGGAGACGTGGAAGGTGGGATGTACCTTCATGGTCTTGGGTAGCAGTAGTCGGACCGCCGTAGGGCTGATGACCCTCTGTATGGGAAAGGGTCCAATGAAGCGAGGCGCCAGTTTCCGCGACTCCACCCGCAGTGGTATATCTCGAGCCAACAACCAGACCTTCTGTCCGACATGGTAAACTGGTGCTGGGGTCCTCCTCCGGTTGGCTCCGACAGCATAGCTTGCACTGGACTTCAGGAGTGTGGCGCGAGCCTGGGCCCATGTGCGGCGGCAGCGGCGGGCATAGGCGAGCGCAGAGGGACAGGTAGCATCTCCGTCCTGACTGGTAAACAGAGGTGGTTGATATCCATAAACACATTGAAAGGGGGAGAGTCCGGTGGCAGAACTGGTGAGTGAGTTGTGGGCATATTCTACCCAGAGAAGATGTTGGGCCCAAGCACGGGGGTTGCGTGAGGTCACACACCTCAGTGTCTTCTCCAGCTCCTGGTTCATGCGCTCCGTTTGACCATTCGACTGTGGGTGGAATCCCGATGACAGACTGGCGGTGGCCCCAAGAAGGTTGCAGAATTCCTTCCAGAAGGCCGCAGAGAATTGAGGGCCTCGGTCTGACACAATATCCCTGGGCAGACCATGGACTCGAAACACATGTTCCAAGACCACCCAGGCGGTCTCCTTTGCAGTTGGCAGCTTTGGGAGGGGCACGAAGTGGGTCATTTTACTGAAGCGGTCAACGATGGTGAGGACGACCCGTAACGAAGTCCAGGGAGATATGGGACCAGGGTCGCATGGGCACTGGCAGAGGCTGGAGTAACCCAGCTGGGGGCTGACTGGGGGTCTTGTGCTGGTTGCAAGCTCTAACAAACTCCTGGATATCTTTCCTCATCAACGGCCACCAGAAACGTTGGGAGAGCAGATGGAGGGTGCGTGTGATTCCGGGGTGACAGGCCAGGCGAGAGTCGTGCCCCCACTGAATCACCTGAGACCTCAGATCTGCTGGGACAAAGAGACGGTTAGAGGGGCATGCACTGGGGCTCGGCTGGTTCCGGATGGCTTCTCTGACCTGCTCCTCAATGTCCCAGGTCAAGGCAGCAACAACACAGGGGCTTGGGAGGATGGTTGTCGGCTCCTCATTGGATGCCTCATCCTTCTGAAACATCCTGGAGAGTGCGTCGGGCTTGATATTGCGGGAGCCAGGACGGTAGGAGAGCGTGAAGTTAAAACAGGTGAAGAATAATGACCACCGACGCTGGCGGGAGTTCAGCCTCCTGGCTGTCTGGATATACTCCAGGTTTTTATGGTCTGTCCAGACCACAAACGGAACTTTAGACCCCTCCAACCAGTGGCGCCACTCCTCGAGGGCGAGCTTGATGGCCAGTCGCTCGCGGTTGCCGATGTCGTAGTTGCATTCTGCTGGAGTCAGTCTACGGGAGTAAAAGGCACAGGGGTGCATCTTGCCATCCTCTGCTGCTCGTTGGGAAAGCACCGCTCCAACTCCTACATCCGAAGCATCCACCTCCACCACAAACTGCCGTCCAGCGTCAGGCATTTGGAGAATAGGGCCTGAGGTGAAACGAGCTTTGAGGGTCTTGAAGGCTTTGTCAGCGGCTGCTGTCCACTGAAACGGCTGTTTCACGCTGGTCAGCGCAGTGAGTGGTGCTGCCACTGTGCTGTAACCCTGGATGAATCTCCTATAAAAGTTGGCGAACCCCAGGAACTGCTGCAGTTTTTTACGGGTCTCTGGAACCGGCCACGACATCACAGCAGACACCTTTGCAGGATTCATTTGAACGCTGCCTTCGGTCACCACATAACCCAGGAATGAGACAGACTTGGCGTGGAACTCGCACTTCTCTGCCGAAGAAGAGAGAGTTCTGAGTTCCAACTGGACATGGTGAGTGTGTTCTGTCTGAGTCTTTGAAAAGATCAAAATGTCGTCAAGGTAAACGAAAACAAACTTATTGCGCATGTCTCTGAGGATGTCGTTTACCAGCGCCTGGAACACTCCCGGGGCATTGGTGAGACCGAACGGTATGACGAGATATTCGTAGTGTCCTGTTGGAGTGTTGAACGCAGTCTTCCACTCGTCACCCTCTCTCATCCGCACCAGATGGTAGGCATTCCGCAGGTCTAGCTTGGTGAACACTGTGGCCCTTTGCAGCAGTTCAAAGGCGGAGGAGAGTAGGGGTAGAGGATAACGATTCTTGACTGTAATGTCGTTCAAGCCCCGGTAATCGATGCATGGACGGAGAGAGCCATCCTTTTTTCCGACAAAGAAGAATCCCGCTCCCGCGGGGGAAGATGATGGACGGATTATGCCGGTGGCCAGTGAGTCGTTTATGTAGTCCTCCATGGCTTTTCTTTCTGGGGCTGACAGCGAGTAGAGACGGCCCTTCGGGGGGCATCCTATCTCAAAATGATGCAGAAAAACTAGTCCATGCATGTGTTACTTCAAGGCTGGATTACTGCAACTCATTGTTATCAGGTTGTCCCAAAAAGTCGCTTAAGACTCTTCAGTTGATCCAAAATGCAGTGGCACGTGTATTGACAAGAACAAGGAAACGGGATCATATTACTCCTGTATTAGCTGCTCTGCACTGGCTCCCGGTAAAATGCAGAATAGAATTCAAAATACTTCTCCTGACTTACAAATCAATCAATGGTCAGGCTCCAGCATATCTTAAAGATCTCATAGTACCTTATAAACCAACTAGAGCATTGCGCTCCCAGACTGCAGGGTTACTTGTGGTTCCTAGAGTCTCTAAGAGTACAATGGGAGCCAGAGCCTTCAGCTATCAAGCTCCTCTCCAGTGGAACCAGCTTCCAGTTTGTGTTCGGGAGGCAGACACACTCTCCACATTTAAGAGTAGGCTAAAGATTTTCCTTTTTGATAAAGCTTATAGTTAGGGCTGGCTCAGGTTTGCCCTGGATCAGCCCCTAGTTATGCTGCTATAGGCTTAGACTGCCGGGGGACACCTCCCTGCTCTCTTCCTCTCTCCTCCCCTCCCTCTCTCTTCTTCTCCCTCTCTATCTGTATGCATTTATGTAAATGTATGTCACTAACTCATCATCCGGGGTATCATCCCCAGAGTTTCTGTGTCTCATGTGGCAGGTTGCCACTGATAAAGTTTACGTCAGGATCAACATCATTTTCTGTCAAATGTTGCATTTGTACTATGTTGTTTATCCTGTACACACGACATATATTGCACGTCTGTCCGTCCTGGGAGAGGGATCCCTCCTCAGTTGCTCTCCCTGAGGTTTCTTCCATTTTTCCCCCTTTAATTATGGGGTTTCTTTTAGGAAGTTTTTCCTTGTGCGATGCGAGGGTCTAAGGACAGAGGGTGTAAGGACAGAGGGTCTAAGGACAGAGGGTCTGAGGACAGAGGGTCTAAGGACAGAGGGTCTGAGGACAGAGGGTCTAAGGACAGAGGGTCTAAAGACAGAGGGTCTAAGGACAGAGGGTCTAAGGACAGAGGGTGTCGTAACCTGTACAGTCTGTAAAGCACACTGAGACAAATGTATAATTTGTGATATTGGGCGATACAAATACATTTGATTTGATTTGATTTGATTCAATGTTTTGTGACTGATACACTGATCTGTATGTTGTAATGCAACTAAATGATAAACTGAGGCATAATATTGTTGAAATTGCACTTTTAAGTTGTTCATAATGTTTTGTAAAAAGATAGTTCATTAAATGTGAACATTTTCAGAATGTACTTTCTTGCACTAAACAAAGGGAAACATTTTGAGATGTGGTTATTTACAGGTTGTTATGATATCAGTGTTGAAATTCAAGGTGTTTTTTTTATTTTTTCTCGAATTTCAAAATAAATTATATATTTTTTATTCACAACTCACTTTTCACATTCACAGGTGCTCTTTTATGAAATAAACTAAACGCTTATGCTATTGATCTAATTTATGTGCACGTTTCAGTTTGTACTGTCTACTTTGCGCTTTCACATTCTGTCCTTTGGCTCCGTTTTGCGAAGGGCGGGGCTTCGCAGCTGGCGCACACACCTACACGTGCGCACACACCTACAGAACGGAAGAAAGGAGAGGGGATAACTAAATAGAAACCGCGCCGCGCACGCAATCTCCCCCCCGTCGCACGGTGAGCGCCCCTCCAAAGCAGTAAACCTAGGGGAAACACTGGATATAATTACTGGTCCGGCCCACTTGAGATCACATTGTGCTGCATGTGGCCCCTGAACTACAATGAGTTTGACACCCCTGATCTAAAGTGTCATAATGTTCAGACTTTGGTCTTTATTTATTTGATTTGTTTGCTGTGGTTCTGTGTTAAGTTGTTTATTTAAAGGTTTGATTAAATGTTAAACAATAGTAACTGTGTATTTGTTTTGTAACGAAAAAAATGCATAAAAATAAGACTTTTATGAAAGCACTGAATGACAGAATCTGATCCTGCGTTTATATCTGAGTTGTAGTACTTTGGTATATTGTTGTGTACTCTGATTGGTACTTTATATATTGTCTTGTATTATATAGCTTTATATCATCGAGTGCTGATAAGTATATTAACTGTGTACTTTTACTGCTGTGCATAATCTATATCTAACGGCAGCTCAAAATAACACTGAGCAGCTGATAGTACTGAAGTATTACTGTAGTATTTATACTTGTACTGAAGTATTACTGTAGTATTTATACTTGTACTGAAGTATTACTGTAGTATTTGTACTTGTACTGAAGTATTACTGTAGTATTTGTACTTGTACTGAAGTATTACTGTAGTATTTATACTGTACTAAAGTAATACTGTAGTATTTATACTTGTACTGAAGTATTACTGTAGTATTTGTACTTGTACTGAAGTATTACTGTAGTATTTATACTGTACTGAAGTATTACTGTAGTATGTGTACTTGTACTGAAGTATTACTGTAGTATTTGTACTTGTACTGAAGTATTACTGTAGTATTTATACTAGTACTGAAGTATTAATGTAGTATTTATACTGTACTGAAGTATTACTGTAATATTTCTACTGTACTGAAGTATTACTGTAGTATTTATACTGTACTGAAATATTACTGTAGTATTTATACTTGTACTGAAGTATTACTGTAGTATTTATATGTTTACTCAAGTACTACTGTAGTATTTATACTGTACTGAAGTATTACTGTAGTATGTATACGTTTACTCAAGTATTACTGTAGTATTTATACTGTACTGAAGTATAACTGTAGTATGTATACGTTTACTCAAGTATTACTGTAGTATTTATACTGTACTGAAGTATTACTGTAGTATTTATACTGTACTGAAGTATTACTGTAGTATGTGTACCTGTACTGAAGTATTACTGTAGTATTTATACTGTACTGAAGTACTGCTGTAGTATTTATACTGTACTGAAGTATTACTGTAGTATGTGTACTTGTACTGAAGTATTACTGTAGTATTTATACTGTACTGAAGTTTTACTGTTGTATGTATACTGTACTGAAGTATTACTGTAGTATTTATACTAGTACTGAAGTATTACTGTGGTATTTGTACTGTACTGAAGTATTACTGTAGTAGTTATACTGTACTGAAGCATTACTGTAGTATTTATACTGTACTGAAGTATTACTGTAGTATGTATACTGTAATGAAGCATTACTGTCGTATTTATACTGTACTGAAGTATTACTGTAGTATTTATACGTTTACTCAAGTATTACTGTAATATTTATACTGTACTGAAGTATTACTGTAGTATTTGTAATTGTACTGAAGTATTACTGTAGTATTTGTACTGCAGTATTACTGTAGTATTTATACTGTACTGAAGTATTACTGTAGTATTTATACTGTACTGAAGTTTTACTGTAGTATTTGTACTTGTACTGAAGTATTACTGTAGTATTTATACTTGTACTAAAGTATTACTGTAGTATTTGTACTTGTACAGAAGTATGACTGTAATGTTTATACTTGTACTGAAGTATTACTGTAGTTTTTGTACTTTTACTGAAGTATTACTGTAGTATTTATACTTGTACTGAAGTATTACTGTAGTATTTGTACTTGTACAGAAGTATGACTGTAATGTTTATACTTGTACTGAAGTATTACTGTAGTTTTTGTACTTTTACTGAAGTATTACTGTAGTATTTATACTGTACTGAAGTATTACTGTAGTAGGTGTACTTGTACTGAAGTATGACTGTAGTATTTGTACTTGTACTGAAGTATTACTGTCGTATTTATACTGTACTGAAGTATTACTGTAGTATTTGTACTTGTACTGAAGTATTACTGTAGTACTTGTACTGAAGTATTACTGTAGTATTTATACTAGTACTGAACTATTACTGTAGTATTTATACTGTACTGAAGTATTACTGTAGTATTTATACTGTACTGAAGTATTACTGTAGTATGTATACGTTTACTCAAGTATTACTGTAGTATTTATACTGTACTGAAGTATTACTGTAGTATGTGTACTTGTACTGAAGTATTACTGTAGTATTTATACTGTACTGAAGTATTACTGTAGTATTTGTACTTGTACTGAAGTATTACTGTAGTACTTGTACTGAAGTATTACTGTAGTATTTATACTAGTATTGAAGTATTACTGTCGTATTTATACTGTACTGAAGTATTACTGTAGTATTTTTACTTGTACTGAAGTATTACTATAGTATTTGTACTGGTACTGAAGTATTACTGTAGTGTTTGTACTTGTACTGACATATGACTGTAATGTTTATACTTGTACTGAAGTATTACTGTAGTTTTTGTACTTTTACTGAAGTATTACTGTAGTATTTATACTGTACTGAAGTATTACTGTAGTATTTGTACTTGTACTGAAGTATTAATGTAGTACTTGTACTGAAGTATTACTGTAGTATTTATACTAGTACTGAACTATTACTGTAGTATTTATACTGTACTGAAGTATTACTGTAGTATTTCTACTGTACTGAAGTATTATTGTAGTATTTGTACTTGTACTGAAGTATTACTGTAGTACTTGTACTGAAGTATTACTGTGGTATTTATACTAGTACTGAACTATTACTGTAGTATTTCTACTGTACTGAAGTATTACTGTAGTATTTCTACTGTACTGAAGTATTACTGTAGTATTTATACTTGTACTGAAGTATTACTGCAGTATTTATATGTGTACTGAAGTATTACTCTAGTATTTATATGTTTACTCAAGTACTACTGTAGTATTTATACTGTACTGAAGTATTACTGTAGTATTTATACTGTACTGAAGTATTACTGTAGTATGTATACGTTTACTCAAGTATTACTGTAGTATTTATACTGTACTGAAGTATTACTGTAGTATTTATACTGTACTGAAGTATTACTGTAGTATGTGTACTTGTACTGAAGTATTACTGTAGTATTTATACTGTACTGAAGTATTACTGTAGTATTTGTACTTGTACTGAAGTATTACTGTAGTGCTTGTACTGAAGTATTACTGTAGTATTTATACTAGTACTGAAGTATTACTGTAGTATGTATACGTTTACTCAAGTATTACTGTAGTATTTATACTGTACTGAAGTATAACTGTAGTATGTATACGTTTACTCAAGTATTACTGTAGTATTTATACTGTACTGAAGTATTACTGTAGTATTTATACTGTACTGAAGTATTACTGTAGTATGTGTACCTGTACTGAAGTATTACTGTAGTATTTATACTGTACTGAAGTATTGCTGTAGTATTTATACTGTACTGAAGTATTACTGTAGTATGTGTACTTGTACTGAAGTATTACTGTAGTATTTATACTAGTACTGAAGTATTACTGTGGTATTTGTACTGTACTGAAGTATTACTGTAGTAGTTATACTGTACTGAAGCATTACTGTAGTATTTATACTGTACTGAAGTATTACTGTGGTATTTATACGTTTACTCAAGTACTACTGTAGTATTTATACTGTACTGAAGTATTACTGTAGTATTTGTAATTGTAGTGAAGTATTACTGTAGTATTTGTACTGAAGTATTACTGTAGTATTTATACTGTACTGAAGTATTACTGTAGTTCTTATACTTGTACTGAAGTATTACTGTAGTATTTATACTGTACTGAAGTATTACTGTAGTATTTATACTGTACTGAAGTATTACTGTAGTATGTATACGTTTACTCAAGTATTACTGTAGTATTTATACTGTACTGAAGTATTACTGTAGTATTTATACTGTACTGAAGTATTACTGTAGTATGTGTACTTGTACTGAAGTATTACTGTAGTATTTATACTGTACTGAAGTATTACTGTAGTATTTGTACTTGTACTGAAGTATTACTGTAGTGCTTGTACTGAAGTATTACTGTAGTATTTATACTAGTACTGAAGTATTACTGTAGTATGTATACGTTTACTCAAGTATTACTGTAGTATTTATACTGTACTGAAGTATAACTGTAGTATGTATACGTTTACTCAAGTATTACTGTAGTATTTATACTGTACTGAAGTATTACTGTAGTATTTATACTGTACTGAAGTATTACTGTAGTATGTGTACCTGTACTGAAGTATTACTGTAGTATTTATACTGTACTGAAGTATTGCTGTAGTATTTATACTGTACTGAAGTATTACTGTAGTATGTGTACTTGTACTGAAGTATTACTGTAGTATTTATACTAGTACTGAAGTATTACTGTGGTATTTGTACTGTACTGAAGTATTACTGTAGTAGTTATACTGTACTGAAGCATTACTGTAGTATTTATACTGTACTGAAGTATTACTGTGGTATTTATACGTTTACTCAAGTACTACTGTAGTATTTATACTGTACTGAAGTATTACTGTAGTATTTGTAATTGTAGTGAAGTATTACTGTAGTATTTGTACTGAAGTATTACTGTAGTATTTATACTGTACTGAAGTATTACTGTAGTTCTTATACTTGTACTGAAGTATTACTGTAGTATTTATACTGTACTGAAGTATTACTGTAGTATTTATACTGTACTGAAGTATTACTGTAGTATGTATACGTTTACTCAAGTATTACTGTAGTATTTATACTGTACTGAAGTATAACTGTAGTATGTATACGTTTACTCAAGTATTACTGTAGTATTTATACTGTACTGAAGTATTACTGTAGTATTTATACTGTACTGAAGTATTACTGTAGTATGTGTACCTGTACTGAAGTATTACTGTAGTATTTATACTGTACTGAAGTATTGCTGTAGTATTTATACTGTACTGATGTATTACTGTAGTATTTGTACTTATACTGAAGTATTACTGTAGTTCATATACTTGTACTGAAGTACTACTGTAGTATTTATACTGTACTGAAGTATTACTGTAGTATTTATACTGTACTGAAGTATTACTGTAGTATGTATACGTTTACTCAAGTATTACTGTAGTATTTATACTGTACTGAAGTATTACTGTAGTATGTGTACTTGTACTGAAGTATTACTGTAGTATTTGTACTTGTACTGAAGTATTACTGTAGTACTTGTACTGAAGTATTACTGTAGTATTTATACTAGTACTGAAGTATTACTGTCATATTTATACTGTACTGAAGTATTACTGTAGTATTTTTACTTGTACTGAAGTATTACTATAGTATTTGTACTTGTACTGAAGTATTACTGTAGTGTTTGTACTTGTACTGACATATGACTGTAATGTTTATACTTGTACTGAAGTATTACTGTAGTTTTTGTACTTTTACTGAAGTATTACTGTAGTATTTATACTGTACTGAAGTATTACTGTAGTATGTGTACTTGTACTGAAGTATTACTGTAGTATTTGTACTTGTACTGAAGTATTACTGTAGTATTTATACTGTACTGAAGTATTATTGTAGTATTTGTACTTGTACTGAAGTATTAATGTAGTACTTGTACTGAAGTATTACTGTAGTATTTATACTAGTACTGAACTATTACTGTAGTATTTATACTGTACTGAAGTATTACTGTAGTATTTCTACTGTACTGAAGTATTATTGTAGTATTTGTACTTGTACTGAAGTATTACTGTAGTACTTGTACTGAAGTATTACTGTGGTATTTATACTAGTACTGAACTATTACTGTAGTATTTCTACTGTACTGAAGTACTACTGTAGTATTTATACTGTACTGAAGTATTACTGTAGTATGTATACGTTTACTCAAGTATTACTGTAGTATTTATACTGTACTGAAGTATTACTGTAGTATGTGTACTTGTACTGAAGTATTACTGTAGTATTTATACTGTACTGAAGTATTACTGTAGTATTTGTACTTGTACTGAAGTATTACTGTAGTACTTGTACTGAAGTATTACTGTAGTATTTATACTAGTACTGAAGTATTACTGTCGTATTTATACTGTAATGAAGTATTACTGTAGTATTTTTACTTGTACTGAAGTATTACTATAGTATTTGTACTTGTACTGAAGTATTACTGTAGTGTTTGTACTTGTAATGACATATGACTGTAATGTTTATACTTGTACTGAAGTATTACTGTAGTTTTTGTACTTTTACTGAAGTATTACTGTAGTATTTATACTGTACTGAAGTATTACTGTAGTATGTGTACTTGTACTGAAGTATTACTGTAGTATTTGTACTTGTACTGAAGTATTACTGTAGTATTTATACTGTACTGAAGTATTACTGTAGTATTTGTACTTGTACTGAAGTATTAATGTAGTACTTGTACTGAAGTATTACTGTAGTATTTATACTAGTACTGAACTATTACTGTAGTATTTATACTGTACTGAAGTATTACTGTAGTATTTATACTGTACTGAAGTATTATTGTAGTATTTGTACTTGTACTGAAGTATTACTGTAGTACTTGTACTGAAGTATTACTGTGGTCTTTATACTAGTACTGAACTATTACTGTAGTATTTCTACTGTACTGAAGTATTACTGTAGTATTTCTACTGTACTGAAGTATTACTGTAGTATTTATACTTGTACTGAAGTATTACTGTAGTATTTATATGTTTACTCAAGTACTACTGTAGTATTTATACTGTACTGAAGTATTACTGTAGTATTTATACTGTACTGAAGTATTACTGTAGTATGTATACGTTTACTCAAGTATTACTGTAGTATTTATACTGTACTGAAGTATTACTGTAGTATTTATACTGTACTGAAGTATGACTGTAGTATGTGTACTTGTACTGAAGTATTACTGTAGTATTTATACTGTACTGAAGTATTACTGTAGTATTTGTACTTGTACTGAAGTATTACTGTAGTACTTGTACTGAAGTATTACTGTAGTATTTATACTAGTACTGAAGTATTACTGTAGTATGTATACGTTTACTCAAGTATTACTGTAGTATTTATACTGTACTGAAGTATTACTGTAGTATTTATACTGTACTGAAGTATTACTGTAGTATGTGTACTTGTACTGAAGTATTACTGTAGTATTTATACTGTACTGAAGTATTACTGTAGTATTTGTACTTGTACTGAAGTATTACTGTAGTACTTGTACTGAAGTATTACTGTAGTATTTATACTAGTACTGAAGTATTACTGTCGTATTTATACTGTAATGAAGTATTACTGTAGTATTTTTACTTGTACTGAAGTATTACTATAGTATTTGTACTTGTACTGAAGTATTACTGTAGTGTTTGTACTTGTAATGACATATGACTGTAATGTTTATACTTGTACTGAAGTATTACTGTAGTTTTTGTACTTTTACTGAAGTATTACTGTAGTATTTATACTGTACTGAAGTATTACTGTAGTATGTGTACTTGTACTGAAGTATTACTGTAGTATTTGTACTTGTACTGAAGTATTACTGTAGTATTTATACTGTACTGAAGTATTACTGTAGTATTTGTACTTGTACTGAAGTATTAATGTAGTACTTGTACTGAAGTATTACTGTAGTATTTATACTAGTACTGAACTATTACTGTAGTATTTATACTGTACTGAAGTATTACTGTAGTATTTCTACTGTACTGAAGTATTATTGTAGTATTTGTACTTGTACTGAAGTATTACTGTAGTACTTGTACTGAAGTATTACTGTGGTCTTTATACTAGTACTGAACTATTACTGTAGTATTTCTACTGTACTGAAGTATTACTGTAGTATTTCTACTGTACTGAAGTATTACTGTAGTATTTATACTTGTACTGAAGTATTACTGTAGTATTTATATGTTTACTCAAGTACTACTGTAGTATTTATACTGTACTGAAGTATTACTGTAGTATTTATACTGTACTGAAGTATTACTGTAGTATGTATACGTTTACTCAAGTATTACTGTAGTATTTATACTGTACTGAAGTATTACTGTAGTATTTATACTGTACTGAAGTATTACTGTAGTATGTGTACTTGTACTGAAGTATTACTGTAGTATTTATACTGTACTGAAGTATTACTGTAGTATTTGTACTTGTACTGAAGTATTACTGTAGTACTTGTACTGAAGTATTACTGTAGTATTTATACTAGTACTGAAGTATTACTGTAGTATGTATACGTTTACTCAAGTATTACTGTAGTATTTATACTGTACTGAAGTATAACTGTAGTATGTATACGTTTACTCAAGTATTACTGTAGTATTTATACTGTACTGAGGTATTACTGTAGTATGTGTACCTGTACTGAAGTATTACTGTAGTATTTATACTGTACTGAAGTATTGCTGTAGTATTTATACTGTACTGAAGTATTACTGTAGTATGTGTACTTGTACTGAAGTATTACTGTAGTATTTATACTGTACTGAAGTATTACTGTAGTATTTATACTGTACTGAAGTATTACTGTAGTATTTATACTAGTACTGAAGTATTACTGTGGTATTTGTACTGTACTGAAGTATTACTGTAGTAGTTATACTGTACTGAAGCATTACTGTAGTATTTATACTGTACTGAAGTATTACTGTAGTATTTAAACGTTTACTCAAGTACTACTGTAGTATTTATACTGTACTGAAGTATTACTGTAGTATTTGTAATTGTAGTGAAGTATTACTGTAGTATTTGTACTGAAGTATTACTGTAGTATTTATACTTTACTGAAGTATAACTGTAGTATGTATACGTTTACTCAAGTATTACTGTAGTATTTATACTGTACTGAGGTATTACTGTAGTATGTGTACCTGTACTGAAGTATTACTGTAGTATTTATACTGTACTGAAGTATTGCTGTAGTATTTATACTGTACTGAAGTATTACTGTAGTATGTGTACTTGTACTGAAGTATTACTGTAGTATTTATACTGTACTGAAGTATTACTGTAGTATTTATACTGTACTGAAGTATTACTGTAGTATTTATACTAGTACTGAAGTATTACTGTGGTATTTGTACTGTACTGAAGTATTACTGTAGTAGTTATACTGTACTGAAGCATTACTGTAGTATTTATACTGTACTGAAGTATTACTGTAGTATTTAAACGTTTACTCAAGTACTACTGTAGTATTTATACTGTACTGAAGTATTACTGTAGTATTTGTAATTGTAGTGAAGTATTACTGTAGTATTTGTACTGAAGTATTACTGTAGTATTTATACTGTACTGAAGTTTTACTGTAGTTCTTATACTTGTACTGAAGTATTACTGTAGTATTTGTACTTGTACTGAAGTATTACTGTAGTATTTATACTGTACTGAAGTATTACTATAGTATTTGTACTTGTACTGAAGTATTACTGTAATATTTATACTTGTACTGAAGTATTACTGTAGTATTTATACTTGTATTGAAGTATTACTGTAGTTTTTGTACTTGTACTGAAGTATTACTGTAGTATTTGTACTTGTACTGAAGTATGACTGTAATGTTTATACTTGTACTGAAGTATTACTGTAGTTTTTGTACTTTTACTGAAGTATTACTGTAGTATTTGTACTTGTACTGAAGTATTACTGTAGTATTTATACTTGTACTGAATATTTACTGTAGTATTTGTACTTGTATTACTGTAGTATTTGTACTTGTACTGAAGTATTACTGTAGTATTTATACTGTACTAAAGTATTACTGTAGTATTTATACTTGTACTGAAGTATTACTGTAGTATTTGTACTTGTACTGAAGTATTACTGTAGCATTTATACTGTACTGAAGTATTACTGTAGTATTTGTACTTGTACTGAAGTATTACTGTAGTATTTATACTGTACTGAAGTATTACTGTAGTATTTGTACTTGTACTGAAGTATTACTGTAGTATTTGTACTTGTACTGAAGTATTACTGTAGTACTTGTTCTGAAGTATTACTGTAGTATTTATACTAGTACGGATGTATTACTGTAGTATTTGTACTTGTACTGAAGTATTACTGTAGTACTTGTACTGAAGTATTACTGTAGTATTTATACTAGTACTGAAGTATTACTGTAGTATTTGTACTTCTACTGAAGTATTACTGTAGTACTTGTACTGAAGTATTACTGTAGTATTTATACTAGTACTGAAGTATTACTGTAGTACTTGTACTGAAGTATTACTGTAGTATTTTTACTTGTACTGAAGTATTACTATAGTATTTGTACTTGTACTGAAGTATTATTGTAATATTTATACTTGTACTGAAGTATTACTGTAGTATTTATCCTTGTACTGAAGTATGACTGTAGTTTTTGTCCTTGTACTGAAGTATTACTGTTGTATTTGTACTTGTACTGAAGTATGACTGTAATTTTTATACTTGTACTGAAGTATTACTGTAGTTTTTGTACTTTTACTGAAGTATTACTGTAGTATTTGTACTTGTACTGAAGTATTACTGTAGTATTTATACTTGTACTGAAGTTTTACTGTAGTATTTGTACTTGTACTGAAGTATTACTGTACTTTTTGTACTTGTACTGAAGTATTACTTACTAAACTGACTGTAAGAAGTTTCCTGAAGCTGAAGTGAGTGTTTGTGAAACATGTTGAACACACAGTATCTGTCACACCCTGCTCTCCCCCCCGCCCCCCCCCCCCCCCCTTCCTCTTCCAATCATGTGGAGGACCTTTATACCCCTTGTATCACAACTCAAACTAGTTTCACTTCTCAGGAAGTGAGACTCACACAGTCGCTGGCAGTGAAGGAGAAATGGCGCAGAAAGGAGTTCAGCTGGACCAGGAAACCTTCTCTTGTTCCATCTGTCTGGATCTACTGAAGGATCCGGTGACGACTCCCTGTGGACACAGCTACTGCAAGAACTGTATTAAAACCCACTGGGATGGAGAGGACCCGAAGTATATCTACAGCTGCCCTCAGTGCAGGCAGACCTTCACACCGAGGCCTGTCCTGCTGAAGAACACCATGTTAGCAGCTTTAGTGGAGGAGCTGAAGAAGACTGGACTCCAAGCTGCTCCTGCTGATCACTGCTATGCTGGACCTGAAGATGTGGGATGTGATGTCTGCACTGGGAGAAAACTGAAAGCCTTCAAGTCCTGTCTGCAGTGTGTGGCCTCTTACTGTGAGAAACACCTCCAGCCTCATTATGATGCAGCTCCATTAAAGAAACACAAGCTGGTGGAGCCCTCCCAGAAGCTCCAGGAGAACATGTGCTCTCGTCACGATGAGGTGATGAAGATGTTCTGCCGTACTGATCAGCAGTGTATCTGTTATCTCTGCTCTGTGGACGAACATAAAGGCCACGACACAGTCTCAGCTGCAGCAGAAAGGACTGAGAGGCAGAGAGAGCTCGAGGGGAGTCGACTAAACATCCAGCAGAGAATCCAGGACGGAGAGAAAGATGTGAAGCTGCTTCAGCAGGAGGTGGAGGTCTTCAATCGCTCTGCTGACAGAGCAGTGGAGGACAGTGAGAAGATGTTCACTCAGCTGATCCGTCTCATGCAGAAAAGAAGCTCTGATGTGAAGCAGCAGCTCAGATCGCAGCAGGAAAGTGAAGTGAGTCGAGTCAAAGAGCTTCAGGAGAAGCTGGAGCAGGAGATCACTGAGCTGAAGAAGAAAGACGCTGATCTGAAGCAGCTCGCACACACAGAGGACCACAACCAGTTTCTACACAACTACCCCTCACTGTCCCCACTCAGTGAGTCTACACTCTCCTCCAGCATCAACATCCCTCTCAGATACTTTGAGGAAGTGACAGCGGCTGTGTCACAAGTCACAGATGAACTCCAGGACGTTCTGAGAGAGAGGTGGACAAACATCTCACAGACTGGGACTGAAGTGGATGTTTTACTGCCAGCAGAGCCCAAGACCAGAGCTGGATTCTTAAAGTATTCACATGACATCACACTGGATCCAAACACAGCAAACACATATCTGTTATTATCTGAGGGGGACAGAAAAGTGACATTCATGAAAAAACAACAGTCTTATTCTCATCACACAGACAGATTCACTGGATGGTTTCAGGTGCTGAGTAGAGAGAGTCTGACTGGACGTAGTTACTGGGAGGTGGAGCGGAGCGGGAGAGGTGGTCGTGTAGCAGTCACATACAAGAACATCAGCAGAGCAGGGGGGGGGTATGAATGTGGATTTGGACACAATGATAAATCCTGGATGTTAAATTGTGACGATAACAGTTATACATTTTTTTACAACAAAGTCCAAACTCCCGTCTCAGGTCCTGTGTCCTCCAGACTCGGAGTGTACCTGGATCACAGAGCAGGTGTTCTGTCCTTCTACAGCGTCTCTGACACCATGACTCTCCTGCTCAGAGTCCACCACACATTCTCTCAGCCGCTCTACGCTGGAGTTTGTTTATATTCTTATGGATCCACTGCTGAGTTCTGTAAACTCAAGTAGACAGAAGTAAATCTCTGGTTCTCCTTCAGGGACTCTTCTTCTCTCAGTGAGTAAACTAACCCCCCCGGACTAAATGACATGTTCTATGTTTCATATTATATTCCAGATGATCAGCTGTACAATGAACCTGAATAATAATCCCAATATAAGTGCAGGAGGTTTGTGTGACACCAGGATGAAGTGTGAGCAGATAGTTTCCTGTGAATGTTGATCACAGATCACATTTACTTTGAACACAATGTTCTTGTGATGTTAACAGTGAAGTTGAACATGACCCTCATCCTGGGTGGGGTTTGTATTAAACATGTTAAGACTAAAAAGAGTTCTTCCTTTAAAATGAATGTGAACGTGTGATTTAAGGGAAGCGGCTTCAGCTCTGTGTTTAAACTCTGAAACGTATTTCGTCTCCGTGTTTGTGCCGACAGGCTGATTGTTGTGGCGTTTGTTCAGCTGTCACTCAAACATTGTGGGCGGTGCTTGACGTCATCAGTCGTTGTGTAATGTGGGACTTTGTTTAGGTGGAGCTGCTCCCTCTGTCTGTGGAGCCATGGAGGCTCTCACTGCTCATCATGTTGCTGTCTCTGCATCAACATGTCCACTCAATGTTTGATGAATATTTGTGTTGATGTATTTCTATCTTGTTTCTCTTCCACTGCATGTGTTCAGAGAGGAAGCAGCAGCTTCATCCTGGACACTTTGTTCTGTTAGAAAGACGTCTAGAAGCACATTGATGTGTTGTTGTTGTTATGAGGACTTATAGAAGTGTACTTATCCTGATCATAATCCATCAGCAGAGGATTCATTCTTGTCTTTCACATGCTGACATTGTGCTCAAAGTGAACGTGTACATGAAGTCATTGAACTTTACTGATGTGAGAACAAAGTGCAGCTTCACATGATGAATAAACAAACATCAAGTCTTTTCTTCTTGTCTTCATTCCAGGGTATCAAACAAAGCTGACGGAGACAATGTGAAGCTGATCTGAGACAATAACTGAGCAAAGTAGCAGCACGTGGTGATCAGATGTTGTCTTATAGATCAGCTGTGAATATCAAACTACTGTATTACTGCAGATCAATATTATTACTACAGTAATAAGGAGACATGTTTTGTGTCTGTCGAGTGGGGAAATGAAAGAACGTACAAATGAAAGTCATGAAATGTGCAGTTTGAAGGATTTAAAGGACCTTTGTGTTGCTGTAGTTTCCCAGCATGCTCTCTGGTCTGTGTGTTGGTGTGCAGGAGGATCCAGGTGGAGCAGATGCATCAACACAGAGATCAAGGTGCGTTCACTGACCTGCTTCAACAGTAGGAGCAGTGACTGTTGAACTGTCTGTCAGTCTGTGTGTGTGTGTCTGGCTCCACCTGCTGCTTCTTATTTTAATGACTGACAATCTGCATCCAATAACTTCTGCACTCTTTAATATTGAGCTCCACCTTCCAGATACTGCAGTACTTCTTCTGTGAAACACATCGACACACTGCAGCAAGTATTCATGTGTTCAGTGAAGACGTGCTCTAATGAACTCCTGCATGAAGGTGAACAGGCTCAAATAAACAGCTCACACATATCAGCTGACACTTCCCCACTTCATGACTCACATTAACACAATTATATGTTGTGTTAAAGGTGTTCTGACATGTGATGTTTAAATATGTACATGAGGCATTCTGTCATTAAATGTGTGTAATCTGCTACATGTCCAGATATAAAGAGAAGTCTGGATGAAGCAGGTTCAGAGTGTTTCATGTTGTTCACATGTCAATGGTTTGTACAGATTCTGGATCTGTCTTTGTATCACTCCATAAATCACTAAATCCTGTCAACACACAGAACTTAGTGCATCTCCTGCATGTAGTGAGTGTAGCGTGTATAACATGAGCTGTGAGTGACATGTGAACAAAGCCCTCTGCACAAAGCTTCAGAATATAGAGAGGAATGAAAGTGGAAAGTTTGGTGTATGTAAGTGCTGCTGAAGTGGAGACTTCTGCTGAAGAGTGGGAGAAAAAGCTCCTTTAGAGAAAAGCTCCTTTAAAGATATGTATTGTAACATTCATACATGTTGTACACACTACAGGTGAACAGGGTCAAACATGTTGTACACACTACAGGTGAACAGGGTCATACATGTTGTACACACTACAGGTGAACAGAGTCATACATGAACAGAGTCATACATGTTGTACACACTACAGGTGAACAGAGTCATACATGTTGTACACACTACAGGTGAACAGAGTCATACATGTTGTACACACTACAGGTGAACAGGGTCATACATGTTGTACACACTACAGGTGAACAGGGTCATACATGTTGTACACACTACAGGTGAACAGGGTCAAACATGTTGTACACACTACAGGTGAACAGAGTCATACATGTTGTACACACTACAGGTGAACAGGGTCATACATGTTGTACACACTACAGGTGAACAGAGTCATACATGTAACTAACAGATATCAGCATGAAGCTTCCCCACTTCATGACTCACATCAACACAACTTTATATTACAAGTGTTCTGACATGAAACTCCTAAATGTGTATTTTGGACGTTAACAATGTGTAAACAAAGCCTGGAAACTGATGAAGAAGAAGAATAAATGTCCATCTTTGGCGCTGCTCAGAGGTAATATCTAAAAAGGGACAGAAAAAGAACTTTGTCAGTAAAACCAGCCTCATTGTAAATCACTGGCCAAACACACAAAATACAAGTTTCAGGATTAGTTTTTCATCTGTAACATAAACGATTGGATTTATTGAGATCTTTGGACGTCCAGCCGACCCAACAGATCCAGATGAATGTAAAAGTCCTGGATACGTGTTGGCCCGTGTGTGACGGTGACGTTAAAGAGCGGTGAGATCTCAGGGGTAAACGTCAGTGGGCAGCTGGAAGTCTTTGAAGGTGTAGAAGGAGATGTCTCCGTGGTCCACCACAGCAAAGACCACCGGGACGTCTCCGCTCTGGAAGGTCAGCAGCTTGATGGACCGCAGGTCCGGCACCGGGCCATCGAAACTGAGACACAACACGGAGAGAATCAAATGATCTTGTACGTTTTGTGAGACACAGACCAACGCACTCGATCCAAACTAAAGACGCCATCTGTAACGAAAAGGTTTTACATTATTGTGAATCATGAAGTGATCTGAAGACGCCAAATTGCATTCTGGGAAGTTGTGACGAGCATGTCTCTGTATTTCCTGAAATGTTACAGACCAAATGATTATTGAAATTGAAAAAGAAAGATGAAACTGGGGATGTCACGATTACCGATACAGTATCGCAGGAAAGGAAATAAGACATTTACATTTAGATGATCGGTTCCTAAGCAACACGAGTCTGGCCGTGCGAACAGCTGTTTCTCTTTCGCTCAACCAAACACGCACACACTCGACTTTCTCTAATTATTTATTCTGTAAACTCATTATTGCCGCGTCAGTAATTTCCCCTGACGATGCTACATTGTAAACAACACAAAGCTCTGTTGAAGTCAGTGCAGCTAGCTAACGTTAGCACCGGAGATGCTATTGACTTGCGTTATGATGTGTTCAAAATATTCAGTAAAAAGGAGTATTGGGCGAATGTAAATGATAACATTATCATAATGTGTTCAAATGTAATCGTGTAACAGGAAGTGGATAAATACAGCTGTTTGAAGCAGATGAAAGGGAATCATGAAGTGTTTAGCTTTCTAACAGAAGACACGATCAAACAGTAATAAAGGAGTGCATGTTGGAGCACATGGGGTCTATGGTTTGCTTTTATACCCTGATATTTAATTATATTGAGAATCGTGGACATTTCATTGGTATTAGTATGGACTCCTAAAAGTCTGGTGTTATCCCTCGATGACACAAACGGTTCATATTTTAAGTCACATGTCTGTTTTCTGTAAACGTGAGCAGTTGCTCACCTGCACACACACATCCGGGAGTACGGTTTCCCCGGGTCGCTCTTCTTGAAGTCAGCCACTGTATCCGGTTGGTAAACATTGAAACAAATGCTCCACTCCTCTGAATCTTGTAACCTGAGCGGACAAAGCACAAGGTCGTCCCCTGAATGATGCACTTACATCAATACAAACACCTCATTGTACAAGAGCAGCAGGCGGAGGGGACACACGCTGGAGCTGCAGCATCTCGCTGCTTCGTCTCACAGTCTCTGTGTCTGCAAGTCAAAGATGATGAAGTGAGTGAGACGAGCTCAGCTTACATAAAGTCCAAACGCTTACTGTTATACTGATCAAAGAATGATGGAAACTAGTCGGGACAATAAGGCCTCATCTATTTATTAAGTGCAGGAATTCATTGACATTTATAAAGATACTTTTGTCAGTAAGTCTCAGCTGTATATAACAATAACTCCTAGTGATACAGTGAATATATTATTGTGACCTGGACCCAGCAGCTGTAGTAGCTGTGACAGTCTTTGCTACACGTCTGATAAGAGACTAACACACCACAAAATAAAGATTATACAGCCTCCTGCACCCACAATGCACCATCACTCCACCTGTGATTATAGGTTTATGATGTCTCTCCTACAAAATACAAATATATAACTCATGTCACGTCTACGGCAAGAGAGGAAGAACATTTAAGACCTTTGTGAATTAAATGTGAGGCATTTTAATACCTTTGAATACAGCAAAGTGAGCTTCATTGCACGTCACACAGACGGGGCTAATAAAGTCAGATTGTACGATATCAGCTTTAAGGCATGTGCTGCAATGATCGTCTGGTGCATCAAGATTAACTCCCATCATCCATCTGCGCTGCTCTCATCTTTGAAAACGTTGTCAAACATAATTTCATTGTCTCATGAACGCAGCCCCTGTCTCCCTGCTGAGTCTCCCCTGATTGAACCTCCATCAGATAAGACAAATCATTGTCACTCCCGATGTTCAGAGTAATAACAGGAAGTAGAAACAGCTGATACCTCGATGCTCCCTCCAGCAAATGTGTAGATTTAATCACACTGATTTTATCCAGCAGCTCCCCTGGAATAAAAACAAACAAACATCACTTGAATCTGAAACAGCTGATTAATGGAGATTAAACTCAAGAAGCTGTGTTAAAGGGAATACTTCCCCCACAACATGAGCATTTTTATATCAAGTACTACCAGTGTTACGTTGAGTTAATGAAGACAACGTGCATGTGTCAGCGAACTGTCAATCAAACAACTGAGAAGAGTCTTGATGAGTTGAAGTGAATGGAGCCGCGTTTAACAAGAAACTATAATTACTAATTATTATAATAGTAATTGATATAAAAATGATCATTTTGT
Organism: Cottoperca gobio; assembly: GCF_900634415.1. Taxonomy (NCBI): domain Eukaryota; kingdom Metazoa; phylum Chordata; class Actinopteri; order Perciformes; family Bovichtidae; genus Cottoperca; species Cottoperca gobio. The sequence continues at coordinate 1,970,688 of NC_041362.1, forward strand.
GGGTGACGTACTCCTCTCAGATGACTTCACAGACTCACCAGTGGGGATTGGTTGTCTCGGGTCGTGTAACGGAGTGACTTCTCTGCTCCACAGATGTTCTGCTCGCTCTTTATGCCTCCGCTGCCGCCTCTTCAGCAGCTCCCGATACTCCGTCCAGTTTCTGCACCGCCGAACCTTGAAGGAACTCACAATGTGACTTTTTATTCATGCAACTAGGAACGAAAATTAAGACACATTTAAGAAGAAATTGGCATCAATTCACATTAAATTAGAAACACTTCCTGCAGAGAAGAATCTGGGAAAGTAATAATAAGTAATAATAAGTAATAATATACTATATATTATATAATATATATTATATACTATATAGTATATACTATATATTATATAATATATATTATATAATATATAGTATATACTATATATTATATAATATACTATATAGTATAGAGTATATAGTATATAGTATATACTATATATTATATACTATATAGTATATAGTATATACTATATAGAATATAATATATACTATATAGTATATAGTATATACTATATAGTATATACTATAATATACTATATACTATACATTATATACTATATAGTATATAGTATATAGTATATAATATATAGTATATAGTATATACTATATACTATAATATACTATATACTATACATTATATACTATATAGTATATAGTATATATTATATTCTATATACTATACATTATATACTACAGTATATCTCAAAAGTGAGTACACCCTTTAGATTTTTGCAAATATTCTGTTATATCCTTTCAGGGGATAACATTATCCTACTGAAACTTTGATATAACTTAAAGTAGTCAGTGTGCTGCTTGAATAACAGTATAGATTTATTGTCCTTTGAAAATTACTCAGTACACAGCTGTTAATGTCTAAACAGCTGGCAACAAAAGTGAGTACACCCCATAGTGAACATGTCTAAATTGTGCCCAAAGTGTCAATATTTTGTGTGACCACCATTGTTATCTAGCACTGCTTTAACCCTCCTGGGCATGGAATTCACCAGAGCTGCACAGGTTGCTTCTGGAATCTTCTTCCACTCCTCCACGACGACATCACGGAGCGCACGGATGTTGGACACCTTGCACTCCTCCACCTTCCTCTTGAGGATGCCCCACATGTGCTCAATTGGGTTTAGGTCTGGAGACATACTTGGCCAGTCCATCACCTTAACCTTCAGCTTCTTCAGCAAGGCCGTTGTCATCTTGGAGGTGTGTTTAGGGTCATTATCATGTTGGAAAACTGCCCTACGGCCCAGTTTCCGAAGAGAGGGGATCATGCTCTGCTGCAGGATGTCACAGTATATATTGGAATTCATGTGTCCCTCAATGAAATGCAGCTCCCCAGTGCCGGCAGCACTCATGCAGCCCCAGACCATGATGCTGCCACCACCATGCTTGACTGTAGGCAAAACACATTTGTCTTGGTACTCCTCACCAGGGTGCCGCCACACACGCCGGACACCATCTGACCCAAACAGGTTTATTTTGGTCTCATCAGACCACAGGACATGGTTCCAGTAACTCATGTTCTTGGATTCATTGTCTTCAGCAAACTGTTTGCGGGCTTTCTTATGCATCGGTTTCAGAAGGGGCTTCTGTCTGGGGCGATGGCCATACAAACCGATTTGATGCAGTGTGCGGCGTATGGTCTGGGCACTGACAGGCTGACATCCCACTTCTGCAACCTCTGCAGCAATGCTGGAAGCACTCGCACGTCTATTTTTGGAAACCAACCTCTGGATATGACGCTGAGCACGTGGACTCAACTTCTTTGGTCGACCCTGGCGAGGCCTGTTCCGAGTGGAACCTGTCCTGGAAAACCGCTGTATGATCTTAGCCACTGTGCTGCAACTCATTTTCATGGTGTTGGCAATCTTCTTATAGCCAAGGCCATCTTTGTGAAGCGCAATAATCCTTTTTTTCAGCCGCTCAGAGAGTTCCTTGCCATGAGGTGCCATGTTGTCCAGCATTCAGAGAGAATTATGCCCAAAACACCAAATTTAACAGCCCTGCTTATCATTTACACCTGAATCCTTGTAACACTAACGAGTCACATGACACCAGGGCGGGAAAACAACATCATTGGGCACAATTAGGACATGTTCACTATGGGGTGTACTCACTTTTGTTGCCAGCTGTTTAGACATTAACAGCTGTGTACTGAGTAATTTTCAAAGGACAATAAATCTATACTGTTATTCAAGCAGCACACTGACTACTTTAAGTTATATCAAAGTTTCAGTAGGATAATGTTATCCCCTGAAAGGATATAACAGAATATTTGCAAAAATCTAAAGGGTGTACTCACTTTTGAGATATACTGTATATACTATATAGTATATAGTATATATTATATTCTATATACTATATACTATATACTATATATTGCCAAATAACCGCACCGTCGCATTTTGCCCATGACTTTGCCAAACTGTGGATGATCAGACGGTGAGAAACCGGCCCTTCAGCTGCAGCCTTATTTTAGATTCCTAAACTAAATGTTTTTTAAGGATCAGCGGGATCCCTGTACATAAACTACAAACCTCTCTGTCCTTATTGACATCTGAGCGGCGCCTGCGTTGGTCCTCCTCCCTCTCCTGCTCCTTTGATGACATCTTCACCTCCCGCAGGTTTATCCTCCTCCTCCAGAGGTCAACGTCACAGACTCCCACAGCCAAAGACCCAGGCAGCAGCGAGGGCTCTGGAGAGGCCAGGCAGCTGGAGAGGCGCTCCCTGCTGGATCCCAGGTCAGGGAAAGCGATGGAGCTGAAGTCCCAGCGTGACGCACCAGAGGCGGGCCGCTGATCCGATCGGCCCCCGAGAACATCCGTCATCCACCAGGTCCGGCCTCTGCCTTCGTTTGAACGTGCAGTCTGGGGGCCTGAAGTCTCTGGCGACAGCGTCAAGTGTGACTCGGGAGGTGTTTTATCCTCCTCGTCTTCACGGACGCATTTATCCTCCTCCGTTCTGTCCGCCGTGGATTCTTCCTGCACTTCAGTGCGACTGCAGCGAGAGCAAACATCGTGTACGTTTCTGAGTAACATGAAGACTCACTGCGCCGACTAATGACGGAACATCTCACACGTCAGTTTGTTGGAACGCTTTACAACAGGGCTGCACGGTGCCATCACTTTGTTAAATATGATTAGAATCATTAGATGGATTAGATCGCACCTTGGACTCATTCTTCAATATTTATTGACACTTTACTTTTAGTTAAACAATTAAAGGGGAACTCCACGGATCTTTGCACATGAAGATTACGGTGTTCAGAAGGATGTTTACCAGGTGGGGAGGGTTTATTTCAGATGCATTATGGGAGTTGTAGGATCCAGCTGTAGATCCCATGTTTGGGATAAAATAAGTCTTATTGATCGTCAGAGAGCACGAGCAGCATAAGTACTGATAAATAAAGAAAGTCAAGAAATAAATAAGAGCTGCATAAAACTGAAATAAGAATAGAAGTACAAATAGAAACCACACAAGAGCAATTAAAACGTGTTATTCTTGTGTCATGTGGCAAATATGAAATATATTCTAATGATGTTCTCCACGCAGTCGTTATGCAGAACCTAATAAACTTGTTTTTGTTCCATTTAATTGGATTTTATTCACAGATCAGGATAAAAAAAACACAATAAATTGATGAGTTTCTTTTATTTCTTTATCTTTTGTTGAACTAACCTTATGAATTATGATTACCTTATTGAAGATGGTGTGTATGTTGGTAAAGTGATTCCAGTATGTTTTGGTGCCATTTTATGAATTTTAAGCACATTTTGATGATTATCTGGATAATATTGTGAATCTAAATTGTGTTTCATCTTATTATTGTATATTTGTTAAAGCGTCACGGAGAACAGAATTCTCCAGTAAACACGCTGCACGATAAAGCAAATAGATTTCATGCAGGGCCGGTGTTCACCTGGATGTGGAGGTCGGGCTGGTGCTGCGCTTCCTCTTCAGGTGTTTCCCCGCTCCGTCACATGACTGAGGCAGGTTCAGCTGCCTCGCATAGGATGACGACTCCGAACTGTACACACACACACACACACACACACACACACACACACACACACACACACACACACACACACACACACACACACACACACACACACACACACACACACACACACAGCTGTGTGTTTATAGCAAACATCACGCAACATTTATCTTTGTATTTGATCTGTTTGTTTAACTTTTATCTTGTTGCTTTTGACTTTTCGTTTGACACTTTGCAAACGATCAACTGAACTTTCCCAGTTAAATAAAGGTTTGAATGAATGAAGAGTCTAAAAGTCTTATATGGGTTATACGAGTATAGAAGAGTAAGAAAGTATCTTTTACCAAAAACAAAGTCTCTTATTTTCATTTAGGTTGATTCGTAGTCTGTTCCTCATTTAAATATCTTTAAACATCTGGTAGCAGAGGTTTGACATACAGCACCCAGTGTTGTAGGAATATGTCCCTCATGTTGTTTCTAATCCCTTATGAATGGGGAAGGGGGGGGGGGGGGGGGGGGGGTTATATTCACCTGGGATCGAACCTGTGCACCACATAGCCGAGCCTCTTCAAATGCCCAAACACCTTTGTGATGAAACAGAGCTGTTAGACCGGTGCAGCAGTGCAGTCCTCCTTCAGAGTGTTTGTCGGCACATCTGCTCGTACCTGATATTGCTGGAGGCTCACTGCGCTCGACGACAGAAACTTCTCGTACCCGTCCTGGATGGACATCGGCAGCTCCTCGTAAAACACCTGCACGTTTCCCTGTTCACACAGCCACTCGCAGAGTCACACATCTGTATTTAAACATCACAACAGGGATCGGCTGAACATCGCTGGATGTGTTTTGGGCCGATTGAGTCGTTAATTCAACCAGTTATGCAGCAGAAATGATCCACCAGCGCCTACACTGGGATTTCTGCTTATTGTGATGTCACTTCTTGGAGCATCTTCAAATGCTTCATATCTTTAAAATATGTACAAACTAAGCTAAATGATTATATAAGATCCATTCAAACAGGATGAAGCAAACAACAATGTCCCGCAGCCGCCCGGGGAGGTCCACATTTAAAGGGTTAACAGCCTCCCAAGAACAATTGTATTGGACTACAAAAGCTAAGAGACATGTTGATCACCAGCTGATGGGAGGATGGTTCATACATGTTGGAACATTCTTACACATGGCCAACCCTAGACCACAAGTGCTATATATAAACATTACAGAACACAAAGAATGATGTGAGCTCCACCCTGGTGAAACAGGTTTCATGCCACTCACACACTCCATCAGGTAGAGAGCCTCTTCGGGGAAGAGAACCTGCTTGCCGTTGGCAGAAAAGCCCATCGTCTGCCAAAACTTTCCCTAAAAACAACAAGACACAGTATAATGACATGCTAATGATAGAGGAGGATGTGCAGAAGGTATCAGCTTATCACAGAGTGTGTGTGTATTGTTTGTTTCACAGAGTGTGTGTACTCACAGCTGGAGACTGAAGCTCCACGATCTTCTCACTAGGAACCCATGTGGCCTTCACGAGGTTTCCTCTACAGTAAAATAAACACATATCTCCTGTCGGTGCAGAACAATCTGGACCTCAACACACACACACTTTACATTATTGGCCACCAGGGTGCAGAAAACAGACACACAGCCCGGACATAAGAAGTGCTGCAGGGATGATGTATTGTTGTAAACAGGAAGTAAGCGTTGCCCTGGCTCCCTTCACAAAGAGTCAACGGGATTTCAGAATAAAAGCTCTGTGGCAAAGTTTATGAGACTTTCACGTTTTGTTGAGCAAGATAATCTTTTACACATTAAACAATCCAAATCCAGTATTCAATGTACGGGTTTTACTAATTGTTAATATCAGAAATCTTGATATTAATGCAGCATCAAAGTTGTCCTACCCTTCAGCTTCTACTTTCCAACTTCTTCTACTGGATTATAAAATAACTTGCAGAGCCGTGAAAGCTAATGGACTGCAAGCATTGATGATGCATTCATGGACATTCAGAAACCTAGTCTTTCAGCGTTTTCATATTGGTTACTTTAATATTAGGAGGATGCTACGCCTACTCACAGCTTCTCCACTCTCTCCTCTGATATGAGGCTCCAGTGCTCATTCAGACTCTGCTCCAGCCGCTGTCTCTGCTCGTCTGAGTCATCGGGGAAAAAGTCCTTCTGTCCTCTGACTGGGATCTTGTGACTCCTGGACCGGGCTGCAAACAGTTCAGATGGACTGGAATATAAAGAAGGAAAACAACATTTAGCTTCAGGTCTTTTTATCACTAAATAAAACTTTTACGTTTAATACTGTGAGTCGATTTGGCTGATTATACTTACTTATTTTTACTTAACCCTTGTGCTGTCTTAACATCTTGTCCTACATCCTACTCCCCATGTCCTAAGGGTAAAAAACCACTCGCCTCCACTAAACCTCTTAAATAAAAGCAGCTTCATGGAATTTTCTCAACCCAAAATCTATTTAGCATGAAGAAACAACCTGTAATTAACCACACACTTTATAAATGTCTTAGTTTTCCCCTTTTCACATTGCAAACAGACTGCATTTTATGAGTGGACACCACTCGTTTTTGTTTTTACATCTCCCTTGTTATGATGATTTTCTTTACTAAAGTAGAGGAATATTATTATCATCATTTTCTAGCAATTGTATTGCCTGTGGATTTAATACCAATGCATTTTAAACAAAGAACAACTAAATTAAATAAAGTTGGGCTTTAATAAATAAGACAGAAATTAAAGAAGTGTATTTCCTCCATCAGTTCATTATCTATACCCATATAACCCATATAAGACTTTTAGACTTTAGACCTTTATTTAACTGGGAAAGTTCAGTAGGTTGTTTGCAAAGTGTCAAACGAAAAGTCAAAAGCGTTTATACAACAAGATAAAAGTTAAACAAACAGATCAAATACAAAGATAAATGTTGCGTGATGTTTGCTATAAAATTGCAAGATCAGACAGCTGTGTGTGTGTGTGTGTGTGTGTGTGTGTGTGTGTGTGTGTGTGTGTGTGTGTGTGTGTGTGTGTGTGTGTGTGTCTGTCTGAGTACTTCTTCCACCACTACTTCACTTAACTGAAACAACGAAGGAGTTGAATACTTCCTCCATCACTGAGAATAGCAATAATAATGTTTCACCATCACTACGCTCAAGTATTGTTACGTTTTCTAAAAGGTTACGTTAACTGATGTTACGTTACGTTACGTTAACTATCACTAGCTAGCTAACTGACACTTAAACTAGCTTAAATGAACCTTCCCTCCATGTGAACGGGGTAACCGTTTAAGAGCTCCGACAACAGAAAATATATGACAAACTTAAAAACATGAATAAATAATGTAAAAGTAATTGCTCCCCTGTCGATGAATGTAATAATATTGACCATTAGAGACAACAACACACCTTAATATTTCACTGTAGAAGTTCAAATCGGTGTCTCTCTTGTTTTGGTCCGCCATGTTTAAGCAGCTTCCCGCTGCTGCAGATCTCCTCTGGGTCCTTACGCCCGTCACATTCAGTAGGTGCAAATATGGAAAAATAAATACATTTTGGGAAATAAAAAAATATCTTTGAATAAATACATTTAGAAATAAATGTAAAAATATATATATATTTACAATAATAAATACGTCAATTAAAAAGTTAATTAAAATAAAAAACAAATAAGGAAAGGAAATTGTAATGTATTTATAAATGTAATTTATAAAGTTTAGATTATTATTTAGTATTTAAACTTAAAACTCGATAAGGGCACGATGAACACAAGATAAACAGCCTCGTCCTGCATTGGAAAAGTATGCAGTTAAACAACAATGAGCTAAGGCAAGAATTTGAAGAAAACCCTGAATTTATCAAAAAAGAAGCCTATTAAGTAGTTGTTAAAAAAAAACTGGAAAATCGTTATACACATAGAGAATTGTATTAAAATTTGCAATCTTTATAGGAAATAATCTACTCAAAAATCATCCAAATCTCTTATTTCACACAAACCTCCTACAAATATTGGACTCACTATTTGGGTTAATTGTACAGTTTATCAGTTGCTCTGCACTGTTATGCATGCATTGAATATATTATGAAATATCAATAAAATAAGTCACTTAGTCCGTCAGTTTACTCAGTGGGGTCCATTAGGAGAAAGGTTGGGAACCTTGGATTGGGCTCAGTCACGATGACATTTTACACACAGGCAAAGCTAACCTGCACACTGGCAAAATTTCTTCAACAAATATAAGAATATGTCATCTGAAGCTGAATAAAACTGTTTTGACTATTTTCTCTTCTCCAACTTTCACTGCTGCTGCTATGAAAGTCACTTTCTGTATCTTTGTCGTTTTGTCTTTTTTCAAGAGTTTTGTTTCTCTTGGTATTTTTTTGTGTCTTTTTTGGTCGTTTTGCATTCGTTTTTAGTCTTTTTGTGTCTCTTTGTAATCTTTTTTGGTATATTTTAGCGTCATTTTGTGTCTATTTGAGAATTTTGCATCTCTGCAGTTATTGTTAGTGTCTTTTTTGGTAATTGTGCATGTCTCTGTAGTCGTTTTGCATCTTTTTTGGTCAGTTTGTGTCTTTTTTGGTAATTTTGCATCAGTTTGTAATCGTTTTGCTTCTTTTTGAAGTTATTTTTGTGTCTTTTTTTGCTGAGGTTTGCTGTTCTTAACCTGGAAAATGTCCAGAGAATCCGCTTTCACAATACCTGGACTTTATACACGTGTCTATATTTCCTTTCATTTCAATTTGTCTGACCTCTGAAACATTGATACGATCCAATCCTGTTTACAAATAGTCACAGTCATCTCAAACCCCATTACGCAACATCCGTGAACATAAAAGCCCTTGTGATCAGATTGTCTGCAGCATTGCCTTCACAGTAAGTGCACAGCTTCATTATACTTTTATATCTTTATATAACCCTTTCTAGGCATTAAAACACTTTATTTAACTTTAAATTGCATGATGTGTAGAAGGAGTTGAAGAGTAAATGACAAGGAAATGTATTATATAGTCTCATTTAGTTGTATTTTGTTGTTGTTTGGCTTTACAGTGACTGACCCTGTGTTTTCTCCACATGTCTGATGTTTCTGTGACTTTGCTCCCATTTGGTAGACAGAAATGTGCATTACCTGCTGTCCTGCCTGAGCAATTCTATTGTATAAATGATTTGTGTTTCTGTATACTCGGGTCAGATGCTTGTAACACACGTTGGTGCAGGTTATCTGATTTATTTTGGAATTACTATCACAATTTTCTGCAGGTTTGCAGAGACAAAATGAGACTTTCAGCCGCCCTGTTCCTCGTGGCCGTCTCGGCAGTGATGGCCGGTAATTGTTTACCCTCCCTTTGTGTCTTTGTGTGCATTTATGTGCACGTATAAAATGTAATGTTTTCATACATCTCAAACATTTCTCACATTTACTGCCACTTTTAAAACGGCACAGCTCTTCCACTTTTAATTCAGATAGACTGTACATATTTTTTCACAGTAATTTGTCAGATTTTATTGTATATTTATGTTTCTTGTACATTTCTTTCAATTTTATAATTTTTTTTTATCGTACTTGCTCTTATTTTTCCACTTTTCCACCTTTTACTGTTCCTTTTCTCTCAGGGGGTGTGACCATTAAGACCTTGGTGTTCCCCTCCGAGACGAGCAACAGTTATGTGGAGATGACTCCCCAGAAGCCCATGAGTCTGAAGGCTTTCACTCTGTGCATGCATGTGGCCACAGAGCTCCCAGCTAATGAGCGTGAGATCATCCTGTTTGCGTACCGCACTACAGACTTCGACGAGCTGAATGTGTGGCGTGAGCTGGACGGCAGGTAGACGCAAAAACACGTTTATTGTCTACATTTAACATAAGACAATATTTAGTAATTATATTGCATTTAATTTCACCATTTTCATGCCAAAAAACATCCATCATACTACCACTACTACTACTAACAATCCTTCTTCTGCTCTCACTAACAATACTGCCATTACACTACTGTGTACACTGACTATGGATAACTACCTCATACAGCCTCACTACAAAACGTGCAAACTACTCTAATTATTGTACATATGTGTGTTTAGATTGTCCTTCTACCTGAGTGGAGAAGGTGTTATGTTCCAAGCCCCTCAGCTCGGCCCCCTGCAGACCCACCTGTGTGTCACCTGGGATTCCAGTTCAGGTGCGGCCGCCTTCTTCATGGATGGGAGGAAAACCATGACCAAAATTTACAAGAAAGGTCACACAATCCGGGAGGGTGGCAGGGTTATCATCGGACAAGATCCGGATGCTTCCATGGGTGATTTTGATGCCAAACAGAGTTTTGTTGGTGCAATTAGTGATATTAATTTGTGGGACTCTGTCCTCTCACACACCGCGATCAAAGACATGTTCACCGGGAAGAGAGTATCAAGAGGAAACGTCTTCGACTGGGAAACCACAGTGCTTCAACTTAAAGGAAGTGTGGTGGTTGTTGATAGTGAGCTGTAGCGTGGTCATGCTGGAATAATTTAGACCTGTATGACATACAGTATACGAAGAAGATGATGACCACAATGCAGGTCTGTGCACTAAATGTAATAAAAACTGATTTATTACCTCAAATTAAAAGTCTTTTCTTCTTTCAAATATCTAAAAACGACTGTTTTATATTTTGTTGAGTTGTTACACTATCCCAAATGTTTCCAAGAATTTTCAAACCGAGAGAAATCTTTCATTTTAATCACGGTGTATTTGAACTGCAAGCATTGACAAAATATACTATATACTATATAAAATATACTACTTGAAATGTGAAATCATAGATGTTGCACATATTAAGGCCAGAAAAACACACTGGTTTAATTTATATCATTCTATCTAACGGTTACATAATAATTGATGTTGTGACAAATGATAAATAACAGTGTACAGTACAAACTAAAATGAATTATAGGGTAATCTGAAAGGTAGGCCTATATGTGCTGTTTTAGCACTCTCTTGTGGGCTTTTAAGATATCTTTTACAACAGGAGAGCAGTTGTGTGTGGAAGTTGAATTCAGTCACAACCAAAAATATTGTAAAGTATTTTTTGTTGCTTATTTATTAATAATTAATACATGTTATAAAATAAATATTATGTTTGCACAATTCTGTGCCCTTTACATTAAAGTTGTGGTTGGACAACACATTAATGTATACTGTAAGTACAGTACAACACATTAATTCCTAATTCATAAGGCGACGCAATCTACAAGGTAAATGTTTATACGAAAAAGATGTAGAGATTTGATCACAGATGTCAGGCACGGACGGGGTTCGAACCCGCGATCTTCGGTTTACGAGACCGACGCCTTACCACTTGGCCACCGCGCCTGGCAGTGTGAATCGGCCGCTTTATGATGATTTGAACAAAGTCGCCCCTGGATCTGCGGGAATCAAACTACATTGAAATTATACACTGTTTTTAATATTTTTGGCGGCAAACAGGCTAATCATACTTTCAAATAACTACAAGACATTATCCTAATATTTCCAAAGAACTCTTCTGGAAATCGGCTAAACACAATACACCAAAAAGCTACCATTCAGTAAACTTTAACATGTGGGGAGCTGATGAGATGTGAACCCATTAAAATAAAAACGCATCCCAACAGATTTCTTGTATGCAGCCGAATGTCCAAGCAGATGGTCTTAGTAAATAACAAATGTCGTAATGTTTTATTAATTACATTTTTGACGGTCCGCAAAGTCAAGCAAAAAAGTCGAAATGAAGTTTGGCTTACCTTTCTTGCCATACAAATGAGAAGGGCAAGAACACACCCGGAAGTACCTAAAGTGACTCAGATTGGATTTCAATATTTCCCAGAAATAATAACAACAGATTAATATGATGATGTCAAAAAAAACATTTTAATGCATCGGATGGTGCGAAGATCGTGCGATCTATGCGAATATTACAAGCAGCTAATGCTGTAAGTAATATCACTTGGTGAATAATCAGTACTAGTATGGTAAGAACAAATCTTAGCTAAAGCGTTAGCTTGCTAGCAGAGCATGACTTCAATACTGGTGCTTGGCTATTTCCTGTGCAAGATACGGTATTTATCTGAATATTAAACTAGTCATGGTGTTGCAAGTGTGTTTTGTTACATTGTGGTTGTAACTGTTTAATTAGTTTTACACATTTAACCGCATCCAAGATTGTATTAAAAAATCGTAGAATTGAATAAACCCGTGCTGATAGACGAATTTACGTTTTAGGGCAAACATGAATTATGACTTTTAACACGTCATTGTGAGCCTTTCTTCAATTCGGCATATGAAATAATATCTATATATAAAGTGTTAACTGTTTAGGCCCATTGATATGCCATCGTTATACAAAACTTTTGTTGTTCAAATGATTCCAATCAAGTTATTGAATGTCACATTTAGAACACAAGTTAATTGCATTCTACATCAATGTGATTATTTTACATGTTATTTTTATATATACTTATCCTAATGCTTTTGCAATTGGAAAATTGGAAATCTTAGATTTAAACCATATCTCCCAGTTCACTTCTGGATAAAGCAGGTAAACAAAGCATTAAAGCAAATAACGATATAAAAGTAGTGCCTTATGATTATCTCTGAAGGACTAGTAGATTGGTGTGACCTTTGAAACATTCCTGTGGTGAAACATAACTAAATTACATTTTTGCATGTTATTCATGTTAGTGGATTTACCAACGAAAAATAATCTGGACAAAATGTAATTCTGTTTTAATTTATTCACCAACTTGTGCATACACATGTAACAATTTGGACATGCTAAGAAATGCAAAGGCAATAACAGATGTCATTGATTTACAAAACATAAACAAGACACAGATAAGTAACAGGTGGAAAAAAAGAAGGTAATAAATAAATAAAGGAAAAATACCCTTAAAGTGAATCTTAAAACCTATCTGTTTACCTTAGAACTCTTTTAATCCTCTTAAATATATGTAATCTTTTGTCTATCCTCTTTTATTGTGCTATGATAATTGTATTGTTGTATTTTCCTTGTATTGCAACTTTTCACCATAGGTGCTATATAAATAAAGTATAATAAATAAATATAAAATAATAATAATAATTATTATTATTATTATAATAATAATATAAATAAAGAAAAAGCGATACTTTAACGGTAAAAGTTTTGGCATTAAAACATTAACAATTCCACATGTCCATTTACCTCATTTTGAGTTATTTGTTTATATTATTTTATTTACTATTTTTATTGTTTAGGATATTTATTTATTTACTTGGTTTACAAAATATCTTAACTGTATCGATTATTTATTTTTTGGGTGGGTATACATTTGGATATGTCTTTGAAAAATACCAATAAATATTTGTCAAAAAAAAAAAGGTTTAGACATTGACCTTCAGATCCATCATTGCTCGGTGCCCAGTTTGAATCTCGGTATGTCTTTTGTTCCAGTCTTTGACAGAGCCCGTCTGATCCGCTGCAGCCGAGCCTCCCTGTCTGCTTCACCATGCCGCTGCTGTTGGACGCAGTGTGGGCGCTGTGGAGCATTGGAGCTGGCATCTATGACTACTTCCACACCAGTGCCATGGAGGCGAGGATCCACACGCTGGAAAACGTCCTCTCTATCCACCAGTTTGTGATTGCAGGCCTGTCTGCAGGCCTCATTCTGCTCGTTACCTACATATTATGGAGAAAACACTGAAACCTCACTGACTAAGTGAGGCCAAGCTCCCACTCCATGTTGTTTTGTCGCAGGATATCATGCGTTATCCAGGGTGGTTTCCATCCCGCTGCTGTCCAGAGTGACAGTTTGGATTGTGTGGCTGCTGACGCTTGAAGATCATCAACAATCAGGAAGTCCCAAATGAGGCCCGGAGCACTGATGGGAAACTAAACCAAGCCACAAAGCTCCATAAGGAGTCTGAAAACCTGTCTGGTAACCTTCAGCTTGTGGTCTGCCTATCAGTCTGTTTGTCTCTGTGTTTTGAATGTTAAACTAATACAAGATCATAACGGCTTCTCAAGGCAACTTTGCACTTTGACTTTGAAAAACCCTCTGAAATGATGCCATTCATTTAAAAGGAATACTTCACACCAAAAGAAATTTCATTTGGATTTCAATAACTCACCTTGTGCTATTTGTAGAAATTAGTGTTTTTTTTACTTCAATTCATTAAAACTTTTCTCCGTTTTTTTGGTTCTTCGTTCATCGTGGAGGCATGTGAGAAAAACAGTTTTCTTAAAGAATTCAAAGTAACAGGGTGAGTAGTTGATTTACACAAAATTATCATTTTGGGGGTGAAGTATTGCTTTAAACATCTTCCCAGTGTGTCAATTGCTACTATATTCTTTCAACCCATTATCACAAGATCAACAGTTTCTCATGTGTTTTTTGTTGTATAGCTTATTAATTTCTCTAACAGCATTAACCTGAAATACTGATTTAATTATCTCATTGTCTTGACATAACTAATATCACAAGTTATCTTTATCTTTTATTAAATTATCTTTATCTTGAGATAATGGTGGTCGTAAGATATGCGTGTCTGTGTAGATGAACTCGTAATCAGCAAAACAACAGTGGCACATCATCCTGGTTCCTGGTGAAAGACACAAAAGAACACAGTTAAGAAGGTCAAACACTGGAAATTAATCTATTGTTTATTTTGCCATACTGAGGACGAGGGATTTGTCTATTTATTTTGTCGAATGTGTTTAATTTCTCCACCTTTTTAGTTTTCACCAACACTGTTTCCAGTCTGTGTCTTGTTTCATGCTTTTGTGTTTAAAAAATAAAAATGGTCTAATGATTTAATCCAGTATCGTTGACTTTCACGACCTGCCTCCTCCGCCAGTGTACTGTATGTAACTCTGACAAAACCACTACCTTTTAAAGGGAATGTTTGAATAATAAATCATAATTCAAGTCCAAGCTGTGTATGATTTTTAATTGTATCTGTTTTGTTCCCTGTCATGAATAAAGAGTCAGGTTTTGGGTTAAATAGATTATCCACAATGGAGAGCATTTTACTGATAAATTAGTCTTTTTAAAATCTGCTTCCATCTTGTGCTTTTTGTATTAATTCTATTGTAAATAAGACGAAAAGCAGAAGGTCTGTAGAAAGTATGAGAACGTGAGATGGAAAACATTAAAGGAACAATGCTACAATCATGCAATTAAATAAGAATATTGGTTAATTGCGAGGTTTGTAGGTTTTCACATACAAGCAATTTGCTTTTGTGTATTGGTGCATAACATAAACATAGTAAGAGAGAATTAAGTATTCAAAAATCAAGAAACAAATATAGAAAGAAGAAAGAATACTTTTAAATATGTGAATTAAAGTGAAAATGCATGTGCAGTTTTTAGAAGTGGTAGTTTTGTGCAGAAATTTGCAAAATTGTAAAGAATATGCAAAGGTTTACAGTATGGAGGATGCAATGTTCTGAGATATAGTCCCAAAGATGTGCGTAAATGTCATGCATTATTTAAGAGGAGTGTGATGATGGTAATAAATACATATATTTGACATATACAACACAGCACATCAGAAAACTATGAAGGCTTTGGTTAACTCAACGTCTGTACAATAATATACACTTGAAGCTTCTTCAAACTGACATTTCAACATGAAAAATATAAACTGAACTGAGACATACTGTCAGTGATTCATGGCTTTCAGTCGTTTAATCCCACTCATGGACTCTGACTGGTTAGTTATTGTTGGGGCTGAGTAACACAGAGGAAATATATCACTGGTGTGCAAGTTCAAGTGTTTGCTCATGAGCTATTTTAGTCCTCATTATGTTTTGGGGTCAGTGGTTTAGTGATGTGCAGGCAGCTCTGTGCTAATCCTGAACCACATCAGGAGAGGTGATTACCATGTAATGAAATCTCTATAATAACCACAGTTCATATTCATTTTCTTTATAAATTTGAACAAGAAATGTAAACTTTTGTGTGCTTTGTCCTTTTTTATTGTTATAATTTTTAGATTAGTTTTCTTTATTTTATTTTATAACAAAGGGTGTTTGATGTGGTAATTGAATAGTTGTGATAAATCAATGAGGAATATTTATATATAAAAATGAAATTAAGTACACATTCATTAACTCTTGTACTCATTTGTAATTTCAACAGTTTGAGTTTTTATCATTAGATATGATAATTAATTGCTGAATATTAGAATGAAATTTGATATTTCTTGATTTTCAAGACTATACATTGAAACCAATCATTCAGTAGTTATACACTCTTCCAATTGTAATTGTTTTTGAATGGTGAATTAATCAAAAGGACTGTAGTTTTAATGATTTGTCTTTTAAAAACAAAAGGACAAATCGAAGGGAAATCATATTAAACGCAACTTATCCTTCTCTTATTTAAAACTTTTTATTTCATTGACAGCATTATGACTTTACTTGAGTCAGCAAGGTATATCTATTACATTTTAATAAAGTTTTCTTTATGCCCTTATTTAGACTTGGCTCGCCATGCTGCAGGCGGCAAATGGGCCTCAGACCGGCTAATATTCTCACCAATGAGAGCTCAGGATTTCACAAACAAGCACCGTGATTGGTTAGAGCTGTTAGAAGGCGGGATCTTTCAACACGGCTTCACCCTACATTTTACAAGTCGACGAAGCAAAGAAAACGGAAATCATGAGTTTGCCTTCAAAATAAAACCATTTAATTGATCAAGAGGACCTTTTTAGATAACATGTGTTGATTGTAGTAAGTGTTTCCATTGAGATGTATTTATGATTTCTATATTGGCATTTATGTTACACAAAAAACCAAGCGAAACTTATGTTCAATAATGTTACATTTGAAATAAAGTTTATTTTGAAAACACTAGCCGGATAACCTCTTATGTTATTTTGTGTTGCTTTCCAGTTACCGCTAACCGAACTTGCAAACGGGCGCTAGGCGAGATTTAATGCGAATTTTGGTGAAATTATGGCATCGAAAACCCTGAAAACGTGTGCCATTTCTGTGTTTAATCAGTTGTCGTCTGGCAGCAGCTTCCGAGTTCTCGATTAGTGAAGTCAGAGTACCGGACAATGCTAACCAGTTAGCCCGGGGTTGTTGCTAACTGGCTAAGGAAGTTAGCCGGTTAGCTCTCCAGAGGCTGATTTCTTGTTTGGCGCATTTCAAGCCTGTTCGCCGACCTCTGTAACTGTTTTACCGGTACTTAAACGGAAACATTAGATTGTAGCTGTCAAATAGGAAATACTTAAACTTCATTAATCCTCTTTTTAAAATGGAGTGTTTCGCCTAAGCGGCTGTTTTACTGCAAACGCTGCTCTTTTGTTTTGACAAAGGAAGAGGACCCGAGTTTATTTTCTTTCTTTCTTTTTTTTTTTAAACATCAGTTCACACCTGGTGGTGGGATAGTTTCTTTTTTTTTTGGAAATGGCTCCACAGAAGCATAGCTCCTCAGGTGGAAACCACCTTGTGGGCTTTGGTTCTGGTGGAAAAGCCAACGGGTCATGCCACCAGTCGTCCTCCTCCTCCTCCTCCTCCTCCTCTACGATGGCTGTAGCCAAGAAGCCCAACATGCAACTCATTCAAGCCGACCACGAGTTGTTCCTGCAGGCCTTCGAGAGTGAGTTGCTGCTGTTATCAAGTTGTTTATTTAAAGATATCAGTGTTGGAGTTTAATATAAGATCACGAGAAGCTTTACAGGAAGCCGCGTGAATGCTGGAGGAGCAGATACTTTTACTCCATACCCAAACTATCGTGATTTTAACTATGGCCACTCTCCATTTACTTTAATTTCCAGTGGTGGAAGAAGTTTTCAGATCCTTTTGCGTAAGTAAAAGTACCAAATACAGCAGTAAAAATACTCCACTGCAAGTACAAGTCCTGCAATCAAAACAAATATATAAGTTGTATCAGCTAAATGTACTAAAAAGTATTTATTGTGGTGTAAAATGTTCCCTGTCAGTGTTTTACAATTATATAAGATGTTTTAGTTGTTTAAGGTTTTGACTAATTTAACTACTACTGCTTAGAAAAAACACCTAATCCTTCAGTTTATCAGAAACATTCAAAATCACTAAAGCTGACATGGTGAAGTATAAAGTACAGTTTGTCCTGGAATAGAAGTATACAGTTTCATAAAATGAAAATACTCGAGTAAAGTACAAGTACCTCAAATCTGTACTTAAGTACAGTACTTAGGTAGTTTCATCCCACCACTGGTAATATCCCATGAAGCAGTGCTGCCACTTTCTTTCTTTTTGTCACATAACTTGTAGCTGCAGGTTGTTTTCATAATTAAATCAATGTGAGCTCATAAGATAAAATAAAAGCACGCTGTGTCATTATTTTAATCTGTTGCTGCTATGTAGCCATGTGTTTAACGGTCTCCCAAACATTGCTGCACAAAAGGATATTTCTTTGGTTATTAGATCAATTAATTCTTAATCAATTAGCCTATGTAATTTATATAATGCCAAAAGTTACCTGCCGGCAAACGATCTTATTGTCTGATGAACAGTCGACAATAAAAGCTGAAATATTTGGTATTTAAAAAAAAAAAATTACAATTAATGATATGATACATTTATTATGTTTTTATTCATTGAATGAATGATTGTTTCAGCACTTTTTTTCATTTGTCTTGACCAAATAATCATATAAAAGGCTGAACAATATATAAAGTAATGTGCTGATGATTTAATGTTATGTATTTGCAGAACCAACCCAAATCTACAGGTTCCTCCGCACCAGGAACTTGATCGCTGTGAGTGTTGCCTTTCCTTGAGAATAGTCACATGATAACTTTGACCTTCTGAGATAATGGGAAACCTTTTGTACCTCTTGGCATGTTGACGAACAATCGTAACACTTGTTTTGTATCTGTTATATTTCAGCCTATATTCTTGCACAGGACACTCACCTATATGTCCCACAGAAACTCAAGGAATAACGTCAAAAGGTAAAAAAAAATCTTCACAAGCTGTTTGCAGAAAATCCAATTTTCCTCACAAAAGTGTTCGTGGAAAAGTTGAAGCTCAACAGATCAGTTGTGTTTTGGGTCAGCTTGCTTGCGGCTTTGTTTCTTTCTGTTTTATGTTTCATAACTTAATGTTAAACCTTGCTGTGAGATAGTTTGTCTATTAAAAAGCAGGTCAAACGTTATCATGAGAGAAAGTTACCAGACGTGTCGGCTGCTGTAGGTGGGGGCAGAGAGGTTTTCAGTTGGGCTGCTTTGCATACAGACGCTGCACAAGATCCTTCTGATGCACACGGGGCTGCTTGTGGTTCAGAGGAGGGTTGGAACATGGCATTGTCTGGTGTCATCACGTGGATGTTCAGTTTAAAGGACTGCAGGTTACGTGTTGTGTTTAAAAACACTTGAGCTGCATAATAGTGTCAAATGGTGACGAGTAACCAGCGTTTATCAGCTGCTGCTCGAGTCACGCCACGCTGAATATTGTTCATTAGTATTTGTCAGTTTTGTGCAGTTTGTATTCGGTGCTCTCGTAAAGCTGTTTGTGTCGCTTCTTACAGAAATGTATTAATTGTCAGAAAGTATTGAAATAGTTTTCTTCTTGGGATTGGTTCTAAAACTTTGACACATAACTTTCATTGACACCCGCTGTGCTGCTATTAAACACAAGCTAGCACGTGTTTGTTTATGCTTGTTTTATTAATGTCGCTACAAAACATAACTGTGTATTAAACATTAAACATTAAACTGTAGGGCTGCAATTAAAGATTTTTATTTTCGATTAATCATTTCGTCTGTTAAAGAGTGAAAAATGTTCATCAGTTTCTTTTTATGTCTTGTTTTGTCCGTCCAAAGATATTCATCTTCATGTGATATCAAACAGAAAAGCAGGAAATCTCCACATTTGAGGCTGAAAACTCATTTTCTGACATTTTGCATTAAAATGACTTTCTTTCTGTCGATCGACTAAATGAAAATCAATTTATTCTAATCTATGATATGTAAAACTTCCTGTTGTATTACAGCACAGATGTGAAAGATTAGATAACACATTTTCCTTCATTAATTTAGTTTTAATGTTATAAAAATACATTTTATAAATGTAATTCTTGATAATTCTTATCTATATCTGAAGCACTCGGCCCATCTCTGTTACGACAACCACTAAAATGATTTAGTAGATGTTTTTGCAGTCCTTATTTGTACATTTTATTAGAGGAACAGTAACTTCTGCTTAGTGCTCGCTTGGGGACTAAAAATGGCAGCCGTTAGAAGAACGTGTGTTATTCCTGATTTGAAGCGGAGTTGTTCTGTCTGCTGCAGCTCGGCTCAGTTTCACTTTCCACTGCACGCTTCAGTCACATGAAACGCTGCTTGTGATGATGAATACGAGCCACACGAGCATGAATAACTGACATGCATACACTAAAGAGAAGAAGTTTCATCAATGTTCAAAACAAAATCAAACTGGTTTAGTGTTGTAGTGTTCTCACTCTTTTATGCTCTGTAAACTAAATTGGCTTGCATCTATGAAAATGCTTTTTTTTTTTTTATAAAATGGATCCATAGTCTAAAGCTCTACCTGTGCTAAATCTCAAGTCTCGATGTTTTATGTATAAGCCAATTAAAGTAAAAGGCCCCCAGCCGACAGCATGTCCGGTAGCAATCATTTTCTCCTGGAGAGCAGACAATAAATTGCTTTCCGTTGCAGAGAAATGTTGGACGCAGTGCGTTGCTGGATTTAAAAGTTGAGCCCGGTTCACGCTGCATCTTCGTCGCTGCACAATTTTGATTCCATGCTAAAGTCTGTCAAGCTAAAGATGTAAGGCGGGTGTCTCGTATTCTGCAAAGCCTTACAGGTGTTTTCAGTTACTCCGGCTCATTAGCCTGCTGCTCAGGTTGAAGTTGGGCGGATGTGGGAATTACGTGAGCTCCTGAAACTCTGTGTGCTAATGATACGCTGCAAAATCCCACTGCAGATTTGAGCCATGTGGGCATGCTTTCTATTGAAAACCTCAGTTCAGGCACGCGGTGCTTCAACTGACGGACACAGACCTCGCAGGGCTTGTTGTTGAATCCACATGGAGAATCTTCTGCCAACACTTGAACTCTGTGGAGAAAGAAAGAAAAGTTAACCGTCTCCACGAACTGTTTAACAATCGGCTGGTGTTAAACATCGTACCTGCTGCTTCATGTGATTTAAGCAGGTTTCTGCGTCGTTGCCACTTTGTATCAAACTACTTTCTGCTCCAGTCTGAGAGATAAACATGAATATTCAGCACCTGCCAACAGAAAACATCAAATACTATTTAAAAATATTTAGAAAAACTAAACAAGAAGCTTCTTTTAGTCATTAGAACGCACTGCCTGTTATTAGGAATAACTGCAACTATTGCAGCTTTTAAATCCAGACTGAAAACCCTTTTTATTCTCAAGTGCTGTTATTATTATTATTATTATTATTATTATTATTATTATTTAGGATCCAACGTTAATGTTTTTAACGTGGGTCAGAAATCTACTTTCACAAAGTACATTTTTCCTTGCTCTTGTACAAATGTATATTTTTTGAGATAATACAACTTCCAAAGAATACAGTACATAGTCTCAACATATGTTACGTGAAGTATCTGCGACCAGGAGAAGCATACAGTGGGCTTATACGGGGGGGGGAAGGGAGCATTAATGGCACCGTTATAGCCGGTGATGTTAGCCGGTGAAATCCTTCCGCTGTGCAGTGATCTGTTGTTCCGCCTGTGGCTCAGTGTTTGCTGGTGTTGTTGTTGCTAACTCCCTGCTGTGTGTCTGCACGTACAGGAAAAGCTCCAAGGTTGACAATCTGCTGTTCAAAGTGGAGAAGATGAGAGGCGAACAGGAGACTCACAGGTAAACACTGCAGAGATTTAATGTGTCACGTTGTTGAATAGAGCTGCGATTAACATTCTTTTAATTATCCATGAATCTGCTGATTCTTTTTCTTCTAGATTAATCGTTTGGTCTAGATCTCCCAAATCTGGAAAAACCTTAATTTATCAGCAGCATCTGTTTCAGTCATTATTTTCCTATAAATCCTCATTCTATGTATCGATGAGATTTGCATATAGCACCAGCACAACGTTTAGAAATACGGCTTCAATGGAGACAAAATGACTGTCAGTGAGTCCAAATACCCCAAAATATTTCATTTACATGACGATATTTGACAAAGTAAAGCAGGAAATCTACTTGAGATGCTACAATCAGAGAATATTGGAATTGTTTCAACGATTAATTGATCAAAATAGTTTGCAATAGTGTCGATGTGGATCAGCTCTGAGAAGCTGTAAGAAGTAAAAGAGTTTTTTAAAGCTTCTGTATTTTTTCAACAGCTTGGCCTCTAATCTGCAGCTCACCTTTACTGGCTTCTTTCATAAAGCTGGTGAGTTTCTCCGTCTTCTTTCTTTCTGTCGTCTCTGATTCAGGATTCTGACTTACAGGAAGTCTTTTGTTTCTTCTCAGGGAAGTCATCTCAGGACAGTGAGAATGAGCAGAACTCTGTGTCTCTGGAGGTGTTGCTGGTCAAAGTCTGTCACAAGAAGAGGAAGGTGTGTGTCTCTGTGTGTCTGTGTGTGTCTCTCTCTGTGTGTGTGTCTCTCTGTGTGTCTCTCTCTCTGTGCGTGTGTGTGTGTGTGTGTGTGTGTGTGTGCGTGTGTGTGTGTGTTGCATCTCTTGCTGTTTCCTTACTTTTACATCATCTTTACATCCCATCTGACGTGTGTGCCTCCTGTCCAGGATGTGAGCTGCCCGGTGAAGCAGGTCCCCACGGGGAAGAAGCAGGTTCCTCTGAATCCAGACACAAGCGCTGGAGTCTCAGCCAAGCCGGGCTCCTTCCCCTCCCTGCTGGTTCCCAGCAGCGAGTTTGAACCCAGCAACTCTCACATGGTGAAGTCCTACTCGCTGCTCTTCAGAGTATCGAGGCCCGGATACCCCCGGACTCAGATCAACGGCCTGGCCAACGGAGAGAATCACCACAACAGAGGTGAGCAGAGACTCTGGACATCTGGGCAGGATAATAAGATCGTGCTCACCAGGTGAAGCCCACTGGGAACACGGTGACTCACTTCCAACAGGTTATCTGGAGGAGAAAACTAAAAAAGGTGGAAGGTGAAGTGTTCACAGACTTCCTGCCTGAACTTTGGGTTCCCAGTTGGCTAAACATTTATAACATTATAACATAACATTTTAACTTCTGTAAATTGAGGGTCTGAAGATCGTTGTTGTAGCTTTGTGATCAGCTGGAGCCAATTAACATTAAATCAGTAATTGTTGTTCAAACTAAAGTTTTGGTTTTGGGCGAGTACGATTGCAAGAACTTGTAATAAACAATTATTTTAAAGTCTTTTGTCTTGAATGTGACACCACCACACGGGTGTTTGGCTCTTTGTGCTCACGAGGACACAGATCAGGTTCTTCAGACCCGTGTGAAGCTTGTGTGGTGGAGGAGAGTTACATGTTGTCATGTGTCGGTCTCAGACTTTACAGAGGAAGTGGTAAACAGGAAGAGGAGGAGCTCCTCTCTCAGGGAGGAGGGAGAAACCACATTTGTGGCTCAGATGACGGTCTTTGATAAGAACAGGTAAAGACACACACGCACACACACACACACACACACACACTGTCACCTTGACACACCGGAGAAAGTGTTTCTTCTAATCTAATGTGTATCAAGAAGTGTGAAAAGGTTGTTGTGCTGCTTGTGCGTAGACGTCTGCAGTTGTTGGACGGGGAGTACGAGGTGTCGATGCAAGAGATGGAGGAGTGTCCGGTCAATAAGAAGAGGGCCACCTGGGAGACCATCCTGGACGGAAAGGTGTGTGTGTGTGTGTGTGTGTGTTTACATTCAGGTAGTTAAATCCTCACTAGATGCATCATTTGAGGGAAGAAACTTTCAGCATTTGATTAATAAAATCTATCTTTTAAAGACTTTCCAGGATCGTTTCTCAACCTGTATGTTCCACATCTTATTTAGTGAGAGATCTGAGTCTACGTTCACCGATGAGCCATGAGATACAGACGACAGGAAGCTAACAGTTTTTATCTCATGCAAAGATTTTGTATCTCTATAAATAAATAAAAGATTGTAATCTGACCTCAAACGCACTACGACACCATCTATATCTATTTCTCTCTATTAATAACAATAACACAACCTTAAAGTATGAACTCACATTAAATCCTCCAGTGCTCTAAGTCTAATGAAATTTAATTATGTTGCCCCAAAACCTTAACCTTGGTCCAGTGATTAAAACTTTCACTTGAGGAGGTTTAACGTTTTTGAGATGGCTTGAACAAAATAATCAACGTTAAGGAACAGACTCGCTGCTCCGCTCAGAAGAGCTTCCTCGCCGAGCCGTTATGAGTAGCGTTAGCTCGCTAACTAGCCAACCTTATAGCTAGCTATGTCTTTTACAGCCTACTTCCTACTTACTCATTTTAAATCTGGATTAGTGAGTGCCGTCCTGCCCCCGAAATAAGGAAGCGTGTTCTCCGTATGAAAGTAACACCAACACACCAGAAGGTGTCGGTCCGACTATTTCTGCTTCGTGCTCATGTTTATAAATATGTGAGCTCCGAGCGCAGTGAATAATCAGCTGTTTGTTTTGTAGCGTATGCCTCCCTTTGAGAGTTTCTCTCAGGGTCCCACCCTGCAGTTCACCCTGCGCTGGACCAGCGACGCCTCCGATCGCTCCACTGCACCTGTGGCTAAACCTCTGGCCACCCGCAACTCTGAGACCAACCAGGAGCCCAGACCCAGCTCCCTGAGAGCCACACACACTCTGGGTGAGCGACAGAGAGAGTTAGATGTTATAGGGACTGATTCTGTGCGTTATTAAAAGTGACTGATGGTGTTTCTCCTCCGTGCTGCAGCTGTTAAAGAATCCATAAATGCTGACGTGCAAACCAGAAGAGAACTAATCTCCGCTGAGCCCCGACAGAAGCTACGCATCCTCTACCAGGTCAGTCTCCCCGGATGCTCACAGAGTGCCCTACATTAGTTATGAGAGTTATTTATTAGCATTCACCCTGAAATCAGATAAAGCAACAAAAATCACTTGTGGACTTAAAGCCCAGCTGATGATCTTGTTTCCCTCACGTCTCTGTTTGTCCAGTTCCAGTACAACCACAACACGCGGCAGCAGACGGAGGCCAGAGACGACCTCCACTGTCCCTGGTGCACGCTCAACTGCAGGAAGCTCTACAGTCTCATCAAACACCTCAAACTGTCTCACTCCCGCTTCATCTTCAACTACGTGGTGAGACACTCGTCTAGAAACAACTAAATATCCTGAGAAAGTAAAAAATAAATTATAAATTATTTATATATATTTCTTTATTGATCAATAATAAACTATATATTTTTTGACCCTCTTGTGTATATAAATATAGAGACAGTCACATATCCAAACACAGCAGTAGAGTTTGAAGCTGCACCTTTTTTGTTTCCAAAAGTATAATTTTTATTGGAAGTATAATAATAGTAATAACAATAATAATAATAATAATAATAATAATAATAATAATTAATTATTAATAATAATAAATAATAATTACACTTGATTTATACGCCACCTTAAATATATTTTCAAGTAAAATTAGGCAATTTAAAGTAATAAATAACAATTCAATACACAAGGATAAAATAAGATAAAATAGAATACACAAAATAAGTAAAAAAATAAAATCCAACTAACATTGATAAAGTATTTTTTCAAAAGAATTAAACCTTAAAAGATTTAAATAAGTAATGTGAACGTTGTTACTCGAGCCCACTGCTGTCGGTTGTATTTTTTATTCACACGTCTCCTGACCGTTGGCAGCCGCATCCTAAAGGAGCGAAGATCGAGGTCTCCATCAACGAGTGTTACGACGGCTCGTATGCAGGAAACCCTCAGGACATCCACAGCCAGCCGGGCTTCGCCTTCAGCAGGAACGGGCCGGTCAAGAGGACGGCCGTCACGCACGTCGTCGTCTGCAGGTATTACTTCACTCATTATTAACAGATATGTAACATTTCCACATTAAAATCTGCCAAAACGACGAGTTGTGTACTTACATTATCCTAAATGTTTACAATTGTCAGACTTACAGAAATCTGACATTTTAACCAAGATAAAGTCCGTAGCAGCATTGTGGGTGTCTGCCAGAAGCTTCATAAATTGACACTTTATCCAGTTGAGCACATTTTTAAACGCACGCTTGAGATCTTGGTTGTTTTGAACTCGATGATTTTAGTCATCGGATGCCTGGATCTTAAGTTGTTAGAGAAACAAGCTGAAGAAACGTTGGCTGCAGCCAAACTGCATTGAAGAAACAGCGATTTCTAACGTGAAATTGCTTTATTTAGTTTTCTTACCGGTTTTACTCGTCGTGTTAGTTTGTTTTGCAGAGGAGGAAACCTCTGTGGATAATTCGGCTCCAGGTAAAAACCTCCTGAACGTCTGGATCTTAACTTATCACAGAAACAAGCAACTCTGCTCGCAGCCGCTCCGCGACATCTGTTGTCCACGTGGAAGCGTTTGGAGAAAAACAGATTTTTAACGTGAAATTGCTTTATTTAGTTTCTTTACATTTTGTAAACTATGTTGTTTCTCTCCAGACCCAAGAGGACGAAGGCGAGTCTGTCGGAGTTCCTGGAGCCGGAGGACGGAGATCAGGAGCCGCCGATCATCAGCGGACACAACCGCCTCTACTTCCACAGCGACAGCTGCGTGCCGCTGCGGCCGCAAGAGATGGAGGTGGACAGCGAGGACGAGAGAGACCCCGACTGGCTCAGAGAGAAGACGTTAAAGGTTCGTTTACAGCTGAAATAACAAATAAAGGAGCATTTCACTTGTTTCACACATGAAGTCTACTTTACTTGTTGAGTATGTTGCTTAATGTTACTTTAGAAACTCGAGCGTGCATCCCGTCTAAAGTGAAAATAAGAGGAATTTGCATGTTTACAAAAACAAAGATGGAGGAGTTGATGTCTTTGACTTCTTCAAAAGTAAAACTTATTGTTTGTTTATAGTTTTTTACATGTGTATTCGAGTTGTTAAAGTGTAAAGTCTGACTTCTGTTCTCTCACTGCAGCAAATCGAGGAGTTCACCGACGTCAACGAGGGCGAGAAGGAGATCATGAAGCTGTGGAACCTGCACGTCATGAAGCGCGGGTGTGTATGACCATCAGATCTTATTCTGTTCACCAACAGTAACAAAATAAATCCAACTCAAAGATGATTAATCACATTTTGCTGACTGAGAATGTGTTGATTTAATTTACACATGAAGTTAGAATCGACTGACTCCAAGTATAGAAGTTCAGTTTGGTTGGTTTTTAAGATGAGACTAAAGTCCAGACTGGTTCTTGTCGTGTAAACATGTGAAACGATGCATCTGAAAGACTTTGCACTCACCACGTCCACTCTTCTGCGCTCCCTCCAGCTTCATCGCGGACAACCAGATGAACGAGTCCTGCCTGCTGTTTACCGATCGCCACGGCGTCTACATGGTCAAAAACAACCTCTGTCGCAACTTCCTGCTGCACCTGATCAGCATGCACGACTTCAACCTGGTCACCACGCTGACCATCGACCAGGCCATGGCCCGCCTGCGCCTCCTGCAGAGCCAGGGCGCTCGCAGGGACAAAGACGGGGCGGCGGGGGAGGAGGAGGAAGAAGAGGAGGAAGAGGAGGACTGGGAGACGGCCGTGGAGTCCCAGCCGGAGCTGGAGCTGGATCCAGATCCCGATCTCGATCCGATCGAGTACACGCCCTGTAACGACGAGACCAGCGACGGCTGTGTGGAGAACGGAAACCGGCAGGAGAGCGGAGACGACGCGACAGAAAGGCCGACCAAGCAGAAACTCTCCGACTCGGGTTCGCCTTTAAACTGAATTCAAACTCCATCAGATCCCCAAACAGGAAAATCAAAAGGTCACTGCAGGGATTATGTTTTCAAGGGCAGGTTACATCCGATCAAGATGAACTTTTCTACATCGAAGAGATGTTTCAGAGTCATTTCAGTACTCGGGGAAAGTGAGGAGTTTATACAAACGTGAAGCTCAGATTCATTGTTTTCTTGTTATTCCACGTCAGACGCTGCAGATGTGACGGCGCTCCATCAGTTTCTTGCGTCCTTTTAGTTCCAACAAGTTTATTAACGACGGAACTGCAGAGCAAGCTCAAAACTAATCTGCATTCAGATTGCTCACTTTAGTTAAAGGAATACCTCGCGGCCAAAATGAGCGTTTGTATTTTAATAACTCGCCTTTAGAACTATCCAAACATTTCTTTACAAACTCGTGCAGTTGAACTTTTACTATATGAAACACTCAAACAGTCTCACGCTGGCACAGAGTACGAAGTGTATCCACAGGTTTAGTGAAGACGTTTGTGAAGTCGTGATTAAACTGCTGCTTGAGACGGTTTGTAAACAGATGTTCTGATAGTTCCATTTACTTCAACTCATCAAGACGTGGAGTCGGGAGTAAAACAAAGTAACACGGGCGAGTAATCGACATACAAATGTTCGTTTATTTCGCGTATTCTTTTAAAAACAGTCAGTGGGATTATTTCCTTTAGTCTTCCTCTGTGTGAAGCACCAATCAGTGACGTTTCTGCCACGCTCAGCTCCACCAAAGGTTTCTCTTTATTACATCCACATGATGTCTAACGAGG
Organism: Cottoperca gobio; assembly: GCF_900634415.1. Taxonomy (NCBI): domain Eukaryota; kingdom Metazoa; phylum Chordata; class Actinopteri; order Perciformes; family Bovichtidae; genus Cottoperca; species Cottoperca gobio. Next base: position 1,999,411 of record NC_041362.1, read on the forward strand.
TCTCTGACCTGATGATCAGAGCGGCAACTCACAAGTTCTACATTAATCGTTTGGTCTTTAAATGTCTCGTCAGGCCGAACCCCAGAAACGACTTTATTATGACAAACAGAAAAGCAGGAACACATTTGAGGCATTTCTGCAAGAAAAATTACTTAAATGATTGAATTATGAAAAAAGTTGGCGGTTTTATTTTTCTGTCTAATCGTCAATCAAGTCTCTGAAATTCTCCATCTGATGAACTTATATTCTCCATCAGTATATATATTGATATTTATTATATTTTTCTTGTTTCTAAATTGTTAAAGTGGAAGATCAGGAGCGAAGTCGCTGTGCAGTTTCTACTCACTGGTGCTAGATCTTTTCTTTATTGCTCAAACACTCCACTGCCAGCACTCGGACACCAAGATGCTTTGTTGCTTTACAAACACGCTCGTTGTTCGGCGTGCTCCGTCGCGCGGGACGACAAACGCACGTTAAACTTTGTCATTTTTTTAAATCCACAATTCAAGGCCGGATTAATAAATAAAGTGCGTCCTTTTGGGAAGTCGGTCGAGACGTGCCGGTCGTCTAATTTGGGGATAAAATGCGTCTTCAGTCCTCACGAAAATAGATTAACTGTCTTAACTTGAGACGTTAATCCAGGTGCTGGTTCAACTTTCTGTGTTTTTTTTGACTTCATTGATGAATGGAAGGAGTAGTTGCCTTCAGAAGCCGTCAAGTCGTCGCTCGTTTAATTCTTTTGTGTCATTTCTCAGCTGGTTCTTCTGGTTTCTCTTTCCTCCTGCCGTTCTGTACATAAGACTCTGTGAAAGTGTAATAAATTAGCTTTTGAATAACCTGAACGCCACACGGGAGGTTTTTCTTTTAGTTTTACACACCAAAGGGGACGGATCTGCTGCAGGTTTCTTGTGAACATTTTCTTTTTGCTGTTTGTATAAAGAATAAAAAGAAGACCTGATATCACTGCCTTGGAGACAGACAGAAGCACAATGTCAGGACGCTAGGTTCAGCTCCCTGCTCCACGTGGGACAGATGGTGTATCCGCCTGCAGCGGTCAGGACTGGCATTGACCCAGAAATATTTTTCCTTTCTCTTTAAAAGCTTTAGAAGTCTGACGGTGACACACGCTGGTTTGCGGCGGGTCTTCACGTGCAGAGCACTTTTTGTTTTGGATTAAACCCGCTGTAGATTTTCTTTCATTCACACGAGACCAGCAGAATTTTGCACACTATGAGAAGAGCCAATGTCAAGAGACTTTTCTTCAGCATTCATGTAAAAAAACAAAACAGCTTGACGTTGTGAACTTAAGTTGAGAGTGGTTTTCTATTAAAAAAACAATTTTGTACAATTATCGACCACGTGGTCCGTTTCTTTCACTGATGTTAAAGGTGTATCGCGTGTACGCTCAAACCACACGAGACTTTTACGAGCAGAAATATAACGTTGAGATGTTTTCTCAGATAATCGTCAGTTTAACATTAGCAAAGTCTCAACACGTAGCTGCACTTCTGCCTCATTTGAATGTTTAAGTGTTAATAATGAGTGTGTTGACCTACAGTGGTGTTTTAAGAGGAGTAGGCCATCTGTGAAAAATATTTTAATTCTGAGTCGTCAGAATTCTTAATTATTTTAATTGTTTTAATAATTATTCAGAATTTTAACTCAGGAAAGTTCGAGTTTTTATATTTTAATACCACTCTAAATTAAATTTAAGACTAATTTTACGCACAATTTCCCCCCTACAGGATCTGCGTGATGTTAATGCAAGAGGCATTTAGTAAATCCTACTTCCCATGTCTTAGCAGACTGTTGAAAGAATGATTTAAGACATTTTAATACCAATAAAGGCCTTTTCTTTTGTAATCAATTCAATGCATTTAAGACTTCAAGCATCTGTATGAACCCTCTTACATCTTATTGTATTTGTCAGCTAAATTAAAATAATGTGCGATGTTTCTGGTAACTTTATTAACCATCAGATAATGATATAATAATAAACTTTAATTTTAGAGCACTTTTCAAAACAAGAGATGCAGCTCAAAGTGCTTTATAATATTTTTTAAATGTCAAATATAAGTGAAATTAAAAACGCGTTAAGAATATAATGAGAATTATATTTATAAGCCAAATTAAATAAATTGCTTAATTAGGGTATTTCATCTTTTTGAAGCAGTTTAAAAAACTATTTGCATTTTAATCTGCAAGTAAATATTTAAATTCAAGTGTCTCATGTCACAAACTGCAGGAAATGATCAGTTTATGTAATTTGACCTTTATTGAACAAAATATCGATGGCTGCAGTACAGAGGTTTGACCAGCAGGTCGCTGTTTCCTCTTCAGCAGAAAGTTCTGTTCACTGGTTTCAGGGAATCTGTACCATCCAGGGTTCTCCAGAGACGACACACGAGGAAAGATCTCAAGAGTTCAGGAGAAACATCCACTGATATCTTAACGACCGTTGAGCATCTTTGTTGAAGGCCTTCACGCCACCATATAATAAAACTGACAGACAAAAACATGTGTGAAAAGTTACATAAATAATCCTGATGTACCAGAGTCGGAGACGCTTTTCTAGAAACGTGATGCAAAACAAAATAACTTTGTTAAAGGGATAGTTTGACATTTTAGGAGATGCACTTATTTGCTTTGTTGCCTTTAAGTCCTTTCTTAAAACAAACTTATCGGAGAGCCTTTTCTGAGTTTACTTGAGTTTTAATCTCCTTTGAATCATCTTTTATGATTATTATTATAGTGTATTTCTTCACTATATTGTTTTATACACCAACTGTTTTCTTTTAAAAAAAATAGGATTTTTGATTTTTCAGTCTTTGCGAAGCTCTTTAAATAACAATCATTTTTTTTATTATTATTATTGCTGAGAGTGAGACGAGTAGATTAATATCTCTCATGTTTGTGTTTTAAATATGGAGTTTGGGCCCGGAGGCGATTAGCGTAGCTTAGCATAAAGACTGGAAACGGAGGGAAACTGCTAGCGTTTCAAACAAAAACAGGAATGCATAAAGACGATGAGTTCACATGTTGGAGGTGTTTTATTGACGAGCAACGGCCCAAAATGTCAAACTATTCCTTTAAAACAAGATGCCTCCATCAGGAGACTTTGTTTATTGTTAACTGGCTACACCTCAGATATTAAGAGATTTAGCTTTTCTGTTTGTCATTAATAGAATATTTTAGTTTTTTATGCTGCTGGATGGACACGAGGTGTAACGAGTAGATTCATTAATCATCATCAGTTTCAGCCCTAATTCTCCAGCTGGATGACAACAAACCTGAACTTATTGTTAAAATATTACACAAAATAGTTTAAAACCAAAAAGTTCCACCATATCCAAACCTTGTTATTCTGCTTTCAGGTCAAACATCATTAGAACAATATCTTGTACACAAACACAGAACAGTTCTGCACATTAATGAACCAACAACAGCCTCACACAGTAATAATAATAATAATCTGATTTATCAATAAACCATTAAATCACACACGCGCCTCAAAACTCAAACTCTCATCCTCCCGCTGCAACCGCAGCTTTTGTAAATACTGTTCGGATTGTCAATGCAAAAAGCAAAATGAACTCAAAGTAACATCGTCATTATTGTCACGGCGACAGACAAAGCTTTATTTCTCCAGCCTGCAGCTTAACAAAGATAGATCCTGAATGCTGCACACTGGACCTTCAAGCGTCTTTGTGCCATTTCAGGCTTCGTGTTTTATTACTGCGGTTTATCAAACCCCAAAACTCCAGACACACAACACTGTTTTCAGTGAACTGTCCCTTTAAACCTCCTATAAACAAGTTTACAAGGCAACAAAACGAGGTGTGATCTTCACAGTTATGGGTTATTTTTAAGATAAACAAATACAAATATAGAAAAACCAGCAGATTGTAACGCGTGTCTTTGCTTTCCACTGATCCCAAAACAGAAAGGAAAACACATTGTGCAGAAGAGAACAGCATGTGTGTGTGTGTGTGTGTGTGTGTCAAACTAAATTAAGACGCATAGATCCACAGCCAACATTCTTCCCCAAAGCGAGGAAAAAAAAAAACAAGCTGTAAACAAAAACCTCGAGAATCAAAGTGAGCTGAAAGAAGCCGTGACGAAACACGGATATCATTTCTCCAACGTGGCTCCCTGAAGACTGAAGAAGATGGAAACACTGACGGGTCTGGATCACGTCTCCTCCCAGAGAGGCAGCAACGCTCCCACAAACTGTCTGCACGTCGACATGCACGCACGAAAACAAGCTTACAGAGCTTACAGCGTTGGTAGATGCACGATATTCCAGGTACCGAGAGGACAAATCTTCTCATCTTTTGCCGTGAAAATCACATTTTAAACACTAGAAAAGCAGCGTTTACGTAACAGAAGAGCCGTTTTACTTACAAATAAAGTTTCTTCCAGATTTGAGTCTCAGTGATTTGTTAAACGTTGTAAAACAATCACATGACAGTAACTTTAAAGGCAACTACAGCTTGAAGGAAACAATAATACTAGAATGTACAATACTACCAGGAGACCTCATAGAAATAACTATAGATATAATAAAAGGCCTGTTAGTCTTCACAAAGGCTGCGGTGCAAATGGGTCTCAATCCAACGGGTCAAAACCTTGTTCTATAATAATATTCTATAAGATTATATTCTCCACCTGCAAAGAGGCAGAACAAAAAATAATCTTGCAAAATATGATGCTAATGTTTAAAAAACGTATCTGGAAGTTTCTTAAACTACGACCTCGAGGATAATCACAGCCTCATGAAACTTTACAACCACAGATTTAGGGGAAATCAGAGGATGTACGACTTTCCTGGATATATATCTGTATATCTATATATATAGATATACATATCTATATATAGATATATATATAGATATATATATATAGATATATATATATATAGATATGACAATAAGGGAGTTTCTGAGCAGAAACGCTCGCCATTCCGATCACCAAAAAATGCAATTCTTGCAGAAATCGTTTTTGATGCCAAATCCCAGCATGAGTTGTTGCTTGATGTTGCTCGAGGTGTTGGTGTATTCATTTGGTATTTTGGCGGGATTTTCAACCATTTTATATTAATTCTCGAGTTAATTTGGCACCAAATCTGTGTAACAAAAGGTTTCAGCACATAACGTACGGGACATAAAAGGCACGAGGAGCCTTTATACATGTAATTCTAATCTTCTGAGCCCTTACACACTCCTAACCAAGAAACAATGTTTACAGATGTGTAACGAGACAAACTTGAGCTGCACCTCAAATGAATCTTCAGGTTCCCTAAAACAAAGACAGAAACAGGTCCGTGAGGGTTAAAGGATCCATTAAAACACCAGCACTTTCCAGCCGGAGTGAACGAAAGCGCAGCCGAAGAAGAGGCAGTCCACCGCCTGGTCCACCAGCCAATCAAACACCACCTCCCGGCTGCCGGAGCCGATGGTGACCCTCAGCTTGAAGTGTCCGCCCTCGCTCAGGTTGTTGTTGCTGACGGGGAACAGGTTCACCACCTCCATGTCGAAGGTCACAGCCGAGCCCACGGTGATGGCCGGCAGCTGGTTGGTCATCTCTTTACCGTTAACGAACACGGCACCTGAGGATCAGGTTTACTCATGTGAGGAACAACAAACATTATTGTCTTAAGGAAACAATTTTAAAAAGATGTCCACTCAGAAAAAGAATGCATTTTGTTTTACTTGATTATTTATTACCAATAAAAACACAACGTTTGTTTCTGTTGCTGCACGAGTTATAAGTGCTGCTAATTATAATACAACATGTATTAAATAACGGACTGAAGCTGCTGTAAGCGTCGCTCCTATAAAGATGCTTTTATTCCAAACAGATGAGATTACTGCAGCGTCCTTTAGCGTCTTAATGTTTGTGCCTCTCTGACGTTTTATTATCCTTCACGAGCTCTCAGACTTTCTACTGTCGGGTTTTAAATACACAAGAAAATAGCAACGCTTCAAAATGATGGAACATCCGACCAAGAGCTACAAGACTTTTAAAGAATTCACTTAATGTGAAAATAAATATTAAAAACGTAGCAGTTAGAGTCGACTTCACGCTCAAACTGAGCACCAAACTTAGGTTCAGCCGGATTGTTGTGGGATTTGTTGACGAAGCTATAAAATACGTGAAAATAAACAAACCGTTGGTGGAGATGCAGACGGCCTGGTCTCTCTGAAGGGACTCTGCCCCCTTCCTGCTGTCCACACACACGCCCACACTGTCCCTCCGATCAATCTGCCCGGCTGCAGACATCCTACACACACACACACACACACACACACACACACACACAGTTATTAAAAATCACTCCAATGCACATGCTTTACAATTAAAAAGTGCTTTAATAAAAATGCATCCGAGCTGTTCCTTAATGTTTTTACATTAAACAATCCTGATCAGAGGAAAGTAGTTAAGATTCATTCATAAAGATGATGGAAGTATCCCGATGCGTATACAAGTATCACATCAGTGTATCCGAGTGTTTTCTCTGCGCGTACTTGAAGGTGAGCGTCTGCCCACAGAAGTATGTCGGTGCGCTGGAGTAGAGGACGGGGAAGCGCGACTGAGAGGTGTCGCTGCGCAGAGCGATGTTTCTCCTGCTGCTCAGGATGTAGCCGTCAGTACCCGGACACCACTCTGGATCATGAGAGAGCACACACACACAGACACACACACAGACACAGACACAGACACAGACACACACACACGCAGACACACGCAGACACACGCAGACACAGACACACACACACACACACACACAGACACACGCAGACACACGCAGACACACGCAGACACACGCAGACACACGCAGACACACGCAGACACACGCAGACACACACACACACACACACACAGACACAGACACACACACACACACACACACAGACACACGCAGACACACGCAGACAAACGCAGACACAGACACACACACAGACACACACACAGACACACACACACACACACACACACACACATTGAATATACTTTATTCCGAACATGTGAGGTTTAAAGGGACAGTTCATCCCAAAATCTACGCTACATATTCGTCAGCATTTTATTCTTGTATATTAAAATATTGTACTTTTTACTATATTTATTTGTTACCTTAAGTTACTTTGAAGATTTATATTAATAATACAAAATATAATCCACAAATAATTTATCATTTATTATTCTAGGTTAAGATAAAACTTTATTGATCCCTTGGGGAAAGCAGTATATAAAGTCACCGTTGTGCAGAAGGAGTACTTTAAGTATATTTTCATGTTAATACTTTTGTACTTTTACTTAACATTTACATTTTGAATGCAGGACTTTTACTTGAGTATTTCTACACTTTGATATTAATACTTTTACTGAAGTAAAAGTATTAATACTTCGTCCTTCTCTGCACACGCACACCTATTTCCAGGCTTTGCATCAAAGTTAGAAATGACTGTTTTATTTCTTCTATTATAAACATGTGTAAGTACAAAGCGTGACAACAATGTGAAACATATTCCTATATTTTTAGGCAACGACCAGATTGCTTCAATACTATAATTGAGTATCAAAACATGCGTCATCATGAAACCACTTCCTACCGTGCGGCGCGAGCGTAGTGTAGCCCGTCTGCGGGATGCTCCAGGGGCTCCACTCGGTGCGACCCTCCCCGCGGGCGCAGACCCTGAACTGATAGTCGGTGTGGGGGTCGATGTGGAGAACCAGGAACTCGCAGTCCCGACCGATGTAGGCATCCTCGTACTGGACCCCCCCGCTGCCAGTCCGCCGGTACTGCAGCCGGTAATCTGCGGCTGCAAAGTCCTCGTCCACCTGGTGCACACGAACAACAATAATAATGACATCAACGTGTATGATACATTTACATTACGAGATACAAACAAACACCATAAACATTTCCAGAAGGGACCATAAATATAATAAAATGATAAGTGAGAATGTGTATATTTATTAGAACATATCATAAAGAACTAAAGGTATATATATATATTTATTATGTATAAAAACATTATTACATTTCATTTATTTAAATTGATCACATTCATCAATATTTGCTTAGATTAAATAACTAAAGTGGGAAATAATAAATGTTTTGGGTGAGCTCATATACAATTAATTAATTGAAATTAACGCATTCATCTGACAGCCCTAACAAATATAATCATTCTCTAGATATACATCACATTTTAATAGACCAATGTTATTTTTGAAATAATGTTCTTAACCCCCCCTCGCTGACCTTACACCAGCGGGCCAGGACGCTGCCCGGTCTCTCCTGCAGCTCTTCTACCTGGACGGGCGGGTGGGAGGAGACGGAGCCGAGCCGGGACACCCGGTCCCTCAGCAGCCCCAGCAGGGAGTCGTCCAGCTGGGCTGAAACAGACGGCACGTCCACCAACGCTGGGACCTCCGGGAGGCTGGAGAACACACAGAACACCAGATATGTTTATTCTTTATCTTTAGCGTTACAGCAGCAAAGGCAACATAGATTATTGCAGCTGCGTCTCCGTCTACCTGTCCAGGTGGATGTGCATGGCCTTCTTGGTGAAACTGCCCAGTTTGTCCTCCTTCTCCCCAAGACCACAGCGAAGAGCCGCTTCCCCTGCAGAGACAGAGGCTGCTTTAAATCTACAACACATACATGACTTTCTTTTATCAGAAGTAAAACTATGTTTGTGTCATTTCTCATAATTAAGTTGCGTCTCTAGTGGAATAAGTTGCTCTTATTTTTAATACCTAATAAACAATGTTGTTAAGATTAATGCTCCACAATAAATACAAGGCTTCAAATGCATCCCCTGAACAGTTACTGCTTCACAACCAGCAGACGCTGTCCAGACGCTGTCCGTCCGGCAGCGGAGACGTAGACGTTGTGTTTCAGGACCCACCGTCTCTCAGCAGATCGTCGGCCTGGCCCACGCCGTGCTCAATGAGGCTCTGGCAGTCATCGAGAGGCTTCACGCTGTCCGCCTCGATGGCGTCGACTTCGGCCAGCAGGGCGGCCAACCGCTCCGTCAGCAGCCGACTCGCCGCCACCTGCAGCTCCGTGAAGTGCCGCCGGAGGGCCTCGCGGGCCTGACCAGAGCTGCCCCGGACCTGCAGCACAGAGGAGAGATGGATGAAGGTGACTGCACTGACTTCACACCTTCACAGCTGCACATGCACAGTTTGTGTCTGTGGCCTGAATCTGCTCCACAGCTTATATCTGGGTATGTTCAGCATTTAGAAATAATCAGCATGAGACACGTCCTCCGGTTTCCAGAACTTTTTATCACGCAGCCTAACTTCACGTCAGACACAGTGAACACACACTGCTGTCAGTGACGAGCAGCTTGTCAGGAAGCTTGAGCTCGGTAGAGGTCGTGTTTCAGTTCCTCTTTCAGACACACACACACACACACACACACACACACACACACACACACACAGATAAAAGATATCAGGAAACAGAAGGACAGAAGGCTGATTGACAACTTCTGCACTGATAAGCAGGGACAGATTGACGATGAGTGGAAACACACACACTGAGTTTTTTTGCCAGAATACACACTGAACTGTGTGTGTGTGTGTGTGTGTGTTGGGCAGACACAAGTGACCTTTCCACTGGAGACAAGGCATCACTTCCTGGCGACTATCAGCACCACACAGGCGGCCAATGATCAATATTTTGGGGTTCTTAAAATAATAGTCAAACTAAAAATATGAGCAGACATCATAAAAAGTGTTTGTGAGACGTGGGAGGAGACGATCAGGCGAATGTTTAGACGACTCCTCTTACAAGGACAAGATGCTGCCGGGATAGTATTGTCTGAGTTCTCAAACACACAATCTGGTATCTCCTTTCTTATTCTCATTGTGTGTGTGTGTGTGTGTGTGTGTGTGTGTGTGTGTGTGTGTGTGTAATGTTCCCTGGATTCCTTTAATCTGCTGGTGATCCCTGCTGTGGGAATAAAGGAGGTTATGGGAAAGATAATGTGTCACGGAGCAGCTGGGATTGGGCGGAGGAGTCTCCGACACACAAACATAGACAAATGTTGTGTGTGCATAATGAAGAGCATAATAAAGTCGATGTCAGTGGCTGCAGATCGGGATACACTAGTGCGACAAAGCTTTTATTTTGAGTCCGATTCGCATTAATGAAAAACCTCACGTGATTTAGAAACGACCCCTGATGTCACGGGATAAGTGACGTCTGTACTTTATTTAATCTTTATAGTCTTTACATTTATAACGCAGCCTCCATAGAGAAAGGCAGAAACGAGGAGCGGAGAAAACCAAAAGCAAACGTGCAAAAAACTAAATACGACTCCAAATCACAGAGAAGCCGATTCGTACGGGACAAATATCTTCACCTGTGTTTGAGGAAATATAGGTTTGTTTTTGGATTTTACTTGAGAAATCACAGATGATTACTTTAAATTGTGCAGCATATAAACAATTAATCATTCTGTAGTGCTTTATATTAAAAGGTACACATTAATAGATTATTAGCATGCATTAGCAGCATAATAATCTGACATTATAAGGCACTATGAGAGTTTTAACTCAATAATTACTGCTTATTGATAGTAAATAAGGAAGTTGTTAAATCTTAATATTCATCTTTTTACCTCAGTATTCTCTTAATCTTAATCCACTTGTGTCGCATTTGTTTTAATGAATCTACTTTGATTGTGCTATGTTCATGGGGTTGTTGTATTTCTATTGTAACTTTGCACAAAAAGTGCTTTATAAATAAAGTTTTATCTTATGTAACAAAACTGAATGAATCATTTTCTTACTCACAACAAGTTCCCAGTATGTGAATAAAAAGAGTCAGAGCTTTATGTTTTTTGGACGAGAATCTGGCCTCGTCTGCTCGACGCTGTCCGTCCAGAGCGACAGGAAATAGCAGCATTGTTTACAGCGAGCAGCTGGAGGGTAAATCTAGACAGCAGGAGGAAGGAAGAGATAGCAGAGGGACTATATTCTCCTGGGAGTCTGCTGGGTCAGAGGCTAACAACTTCATATCACCCTGAACCCGTTCAAGAGAGTAAAACCATCTAAATCCATCATTAGTGGTGGAAGTAACTAAGTACTTTTACTTGAGGACTTAAGTAAGCATTTCCATTTCATGCAACTTTATATCGTACTTTTTACTACTTATATCTGACAGCTTTAGTTACTTTACAATTTGTTTGGTTTTGTTTGTGATGAACATGTAACACACACATTAATGTAACAGGAACATGTAACACACACATTAATGTAACAGGAACATGTAACACACACATTAATGTAACAGCAACATGTAACACACACATTAATGTAACAGGAACATGTAACACACACATTAATGTAACAGGAACATGTAACACACACATTAATGTAACAGGAACATGTAACACACACATTAATGCAGCAGGAACATGTAACACACACATTAATGTAACAGGAACATGTAACACACACATTAATGCAGCAGGAACATGTAACACACACATTAATGCAACAGGAACATGTAACACACACATTAATGTAACAGGAACATGTAACACACACATTAATGCAGCAGGAACATGTAACACACACATTAATGTAACAGGAACATGTAACACACACATTAATGTAACATGAACATGTAACACACACATTAATGCAACAGGAACATGTAACACACACATTAATGTAACAGGAACATGTAACACACACATTAATGCAACAGGAACATGTAACACACACATTAATGTAACAGGAACATGTAACACACACATTAATGCAACAGGAACATGTAACACACACATTAATGTAACAGGAACATGTAACACACACATTAATGCAACAGGAACATGTAACACACACATTAATGTAACAGGAACATGTAACACACACATTAATGCAGCAGGAACATGTAACACACACATTAATGTAACAGGAACATGTAACACACACATTAATGTAGCAGGAACATGTAACACACACATTAATGTAACAGGAACATGTAACACACACATTAATGTAGCAGGAACATGTAACACACACATTAATGTAACAGGAACATGTAACACACACAATGTAACAGGAACATGTAACACACACATTAATGTAACACACACATTAATGTAACAGGAACATGTAACACACACATTAATGTAGCAGGAACATGTAACACACACATTAATGTAACAGGAACATGTAACACACACAATGTAACAGGAACATGTAACACACACATTAATGTAGCAGGAACATGTAACACACACATTAATGTAACAGGAACATGTAACACACACAATGTAACAGGAACATGTAACACACACATTAATGTAACAGGAACATGTAACACACACATTAATGTAACATGAACATGTAACACACACATTAATGCAACAGGAACATGTAACACACACATTAATGTAACAGGAACATGTAACACACACATTAATGTAACATGAACATGTAACACACACATTAATGCAACAGGAACATGTAACACACACATTAATGTAACATGAACATGTAACACACACATTAATGCAACAGGAACATGTAACACACACATTAATGTAACAGGAACATGTAACACACACATTAATGTAACACACACATTAATGCAACAGGAACATGTAACACACACATTAATGTAACAGGAACATGTAACACACACATTAATGTAACATGAACATGTAACACACACATTAATGTAACAGGAACATGTAACACACACATTAATGTAACAGGAACATGTAACACACACATTAATGTAACATGAACATGTAACACACACATTAATGTAACAGGAACATGTAACACACACATTAATGTAACAGGAACATGTAACACACACATTAATGTAACATGAACATGTAACACACACATTAATGCAACAGGAACATGTAACACATACATTAATGTAACATGAACATTTTTTTACCAATATTGGAAAAGATGTGGCTCCACATGTTGAACTATTTACATTTCTACAACCGGTCCTCTCCGCTCTGTGTACACAGCCTGCAGCTCACTTCAAGTCTCACTGAATTGTTGTCACACGACTGTTGGTATTACCAGAGTCAATAATGGCTTCCCAGTTGTGCAGAATTTAATGTTTTTTACAGGATCTGGTTCGTGTAAACATCTTAGAACAAAGTGTTTTCAATTATATTTTTATTTTATTTTATTCATCATTTATTTAGCCAGGAAGTCCTGATCAAAACGGCAGCGCAAACAATAAATAAATACTGTTTTAAGCTTATATTTGATTATTTTCCTGATGGATGTGTTCATCACACATGATACATTCAAGGACCGTCGGAAAGTTGAACATCTCACAATACTTTGTTTTTACAGTTTTACAGTACTATGATAAATGGTGTAATGTTGGCGGTTTTATTAAAGAAAACTTGCCTTTACTAATACTTAGATACTTTAACTTAAGTAAAGTTACACAACATGAGACGTTGGCACGGCGCTATCTGACCTGTTTAAATCTGTGTATGCATGTGGTGCATGTGCAGAGGTGTGAGCGGACCTGTTTGCGGGCCTGGTTGAGGCCATTCAGGCGCTGCTGGAGTTCACTGCGGTAGTTCTGGGCCGCCTCGATGCTTTCTTTCGCCTCCTGCAGCAACACGTCCACCTCCACAGACATCCTGCCGCCTCCTGACGCACACAAGAGAAGAAGAATATTTACCAAACACAAGCAAACATGCCGTAAAACCTGAAACCAGACATAAAGGGTGAAACGACTGCAGCAGAATGTGTCAGCTCATGTTGTTGATTATCTACATATTTTTACATAATGTTAATGCACACACTGTGTGCTGTATCAATACACTTAAATACTTTCCTAATGCACTGTATGTGGAGTTAAATGCATAACAACCGCCAACACAAAAACTTCAGGTACAACTCTGCATGCAGAGCGTTTCAACTGGCAGAGGATGTGGAGCAACAAGAAAACCGCTTCCTACCAACAACACTTCTGCTGCAGCGTGGGATCACACCGATACTGACCTTTAAATTCAATTTGGATAAGGACTGCAACGATAAAACACTAAATATGTGCAGCAGGTAACATGAAGTCCCTTTATTAAACTCCTTCCTGTGACCTTAGCATCCTTTATCAAAGATCACTAAAATAATGCTGCGTGTTGATGTTAAAGCCGGTCGTTGTATTTGAGGAGAACAAAGTAAAACAACAGTCAGTGTTAATGTCACACACACATATGACTGCTTATAAAGGTTTAGGAGACTTTGCACCTACAACATAATATAATATATACATCAGTTTGGGTCTTATAATACATTAAAAAAAGCTTTTAAATATTCAAACAAAGGAACCAAAGCGCTGCAACATCGCACCAGCATCCTTTCACTTCACAGTAAGATGTTGAAAGCTGCAGCAATCATAGCATAACATATACAAATATTATGCATTTACACTTAATGGAGTTTATCGCACCAACATACCCAGAAACTCCGACTTAAATATGACTTGAGGTCAAAGAGCTCAGTTTAATCTGCACACAGAATAAATACTGAAAATTAGATTAATTTCCTTTTATTTCCTATTTATGGGGAAATAATCAAAGGGATTTAAAACGCCAACAGATTATTGTCGCTATCAATTAATCTGTCATCCGTCATTTTAATTACTTGATTAATCGTTAACTTAATCCCTAAAGTCAAAGAGAAATTAAATCACATTTTCTGTCAGATTAAAAGGCCAAAACTAAAAAGATATTTACTATGAATTAAAACTGAGAAATACAATTGTCACGTTTGAGAAGCAGTAAACACATAAACGTCTTTAATGTCAACACCGTTACCTCTTCACATTCTGATGATAATGTTAGTTTTAATGTTTTAATGTTTAAATTCTTATATCTTACACATTGAATATATACTTTTTAGTGCTTTGGCCCAGAAGAGCCATTTCATTTTATTATTAATATCCTTTATTTCTGTTTTTATATAAACAAAGATACGAGGATAATAATGATAAACCTGCAGTAAAACTCTTTCATGCACAAATGCACTTTGAATTCAGATATACTGTACACATGTTGTCATATTATTATTGTATTTTCTATTTTGATGTTTCTTGCACACATTCTTTTAAATAATATTTATTTATAATATTAGTTTCTTTCTTCAATATTTGCTCTTATTTTTCCATTTTAATTCTCTTACTGTGTTCATGCACCAATACACCAAATTATGATTCTGATGAAAGTGTTGTAAATATAAAATAACATCATATATGACACTAGAAATAATCTTCCTGTTAGAAAACAACGCTCTTCAGATCTTGAATGTTTTACAGAAACTTTCTTTCTGAGCTGTGACACAACGTGGCCCCGGCTGCGGTCGGACGCGCTTCCTTTACAGCAGCTAAAGAGGAAGTCACCGACAGAACTCAAGCTTACTATATCAGTTTACTAAACATTACGTCTTAGGCACCACATGAGCCAAATAATCAATATTTAGAGCATTAAAATTAACTAAATTATTTTCCCAGATCAAATTCTTCTGCACGTTTTGCAGATTATCTCTTGCACACTGTCTAACTTGCAAAAACAAAAAGTTAGACGGTGAGCAGGAGCTACTTTGCAAATAATATTGGTCCAAAATTATGTTAAATTGCAGATTTGTTTATTGAAAAACTTAAAGATGTTCACTCTATTTAACACTAAGTATTTCACAAACTTGGGTTAAAGCCTGGATTTGTGTTGAAATTCTGCACACACACACACACACACACACACACACACACACACACACACACACAAGTAAACTGATCTACTGTGATGCGTTTACACCCCATGTATGCAAATGTCGGGCTACATAATTATATATAATAATAATTATTCAGGCATGCACTCTCACTTAAACAACACAGATATTGGTCCTCCCCTCTCGCTGAATCCCAGCAGCCATTAACAGACCCCCACTACACAGATATTCTTTTTTTATCCTCTAAAAAAGGAAGCCATCTCTCTCCATCTCTTTAATCCTGTGGATTATAATCTCCCTCTAAAACCTTCTATAGACTCAAAGTGAATGACGGGCACTCAGCCAAGCAAACTGGTTTGTCCTTCAACACAGAAAATCTCTTGCCTATATAAAGTATCATTTTTAAACCGTATTCTTTATGCATTATATGTAAATGTGCAGCCAGAGAGTTGTAAGCAGCGTGTTTTCCAGAGTATTTAGGTCAACCTGCAGGGAATGAAGTCCTGCTGTCCCACTTCCACAGGTCTGTCAGACTGTTTACGCTGTTAGAAATATGCAGAACTACCTGTGTAAACATGTCTTAAAAGAAGCTTAGTACGAGGCAAGAAAAGCCATTTATTTCATATATTTCTGTCATAAATATTTATAGACTAAATAGATTTGTTGAGCATGTTCATCATTTTGTTTTTTAATATTCTTCTTTATATTAGTGAGCTCTTTTTGAGGCATTTAAGTTCTCATACTACTAGCATAAGGAATTTAAAGAAGCTGCATGCACCTCCTTTAGGCATGCTGCACATGCTCTGACTAACAGGACAGTTATGAAAGGCACTCAAGTGCAAACCCACATCATTATCATTATTATTATTATTATTATTATTATTATTATTATTATTATTATTATTATTATTATTATTAGAGCAGACCAGTGTCAAGAACAGAGAGCAGGAGACAGTAGACATGTCTAAACTCGCTCACAACAACTTCCGTATTTTTAAGTTATTTTCATCAAGTTAACCCTCCACCCATCAGCATTGGGGCTGGAAGTTCAAGCATGTAAAATAGATAATTACATAATTCACGCTCCATAATTTCGCGTGGGAATGTCACGAGGAGGCAGGTCGATGGATCTAGCCCTGCTAATCTTTATGCATCAGGCGTGCAGAAAACTACTCCCAAACTCCGCTAAGAAATCTCGTCTTTTAAAGTTGGCGCTGCTGTTAGAAAACCCAGATACATCACAATAACAGAAATACGACTTTAATTAAATACGAATTGTATTTAAGTCAATTCGGCGTTAAAGCTTTTTCACTATGCAACATCTTTATCCGTGAAATGTCTACTTCAATAGATAGTGGTTACGGTGTATTTTGGTGGAAGAAGATGATAACAGTAACAGATGAATGAGCGAAAAAGTTGTCAGTTTTAGATGTAAATGAGACTGAAAGAGCGCTACTGTTGATTTAAGTGATTTAGATAAGCTACGATTTATTAAAAGCAATATTGACCAGTTATCTAGACGACATTGTAATGGAGATTGTCGTTACTGAGACGTTACAAGACAGGAGGAAAGTTGGGGCTAGCTTGTGACAAAAAGACAATGAAACTCGAATCATGTTTGGGAGAGCAAACACAAGAAACTACGAAAGAAAACAACAGCTAATCGTTTAAATTAAAAGCACATCTTCTTATGTGAAGAAAAGTGTTCAAACATACCTGTTTTATTGCTTTCTGGTGGCCATTTAGTCCCGAAAGTTGTGAATCAGCTCGAAGTCACAGCCACCCCACCGCTAGATATGCCGAAGTTTTGCCGAAGTCCAAAAATGACACTTCCTAGGTTTTCGGGCCAGCAGCCAATCACAGACGAGCTCATTTTGATCGACAAGGAAATCAGCCAATCGGATTGAGGAATGCTCTGTTCTTCCCTCCCTTATCAACCGACTCCTCATTGATCTGCACAAATCTGAACTTGAAATGTTCACGTATGTTGTTGTAGTTGTGTATTTATTTACTTGATTTGTGTTGCATTTATTTTATATTTTGATTTTATTAAAGGTACCTTTTTTGTTGATAGTAATATGTCATCACTATTCTACTTATAGGCCTATATTCAGTGGTGGAATGTAACTAAGTACATTTACTCAAGTACTTTGAGGTACTTGAGTATTTCCATTTTATGCAACTTTATACTTCTACTTTACTACATCTGAGAGGCAAATATTGTACGTTTTACTCCACTAAAAGTATTACTAATTACTTTCCAGATTCAGATTTGTAATACAAAATATAAATCAAGTAATACATTATGCAATATATTAGACAGGTTGCAAATAAAAACGTTTTAACCGGCTACTAAATAGATTTACTTTGTTTTTTTTGGCTGGTGAGTGATTTTATAGCCACTTGAATATTTTAAAAGCATTTGGCTGGTAAATGGTCCTAATTTTGTGCCCTGGTATTAAGTAATTCAAAATGTTCTCTATCTTTACCTGCTGCAACATTAAAGAGAAGAACAGAGCAATGCATCAGACCTGAAAGCAACACAAATCTAATGTGTGGGGTGAAAAACTATTAAAAGCAGACAACCTATTTGCTATAGCTTTAACAATCCTGTAACAACTGATATAAGAAATCAAATAAAAGTCTGTAATTACATGTTTGTGCACCTTTGATCAAATATTCATAGGAAAGATTTAAGTACAATCCTTGCTCAGGTATCAGGTGGGATAACAGGCTCTATGTGGAGTGACAGCGCCCTCTATTGGTGTATAATAGATGCAGCATGCAGGCTGCTTGAATAAAGGCAGGTAGCGTCCTGTAAAAGTACCGAAGGGTCCCATGTTTGATGGATCAGAGACATCGGCTGTGTTTCAAATCGCATACTTTAAAAACGCTTTTAGAATGTACTGCAGCTGCCCCTGACAAAGTATGCACTGTTGCATGCAGTATGTGTACAATTGGAATATAATACTTCAACAATTGCACCTTGAACTTTGACCCTCCTGCTGATGTAGTTGCTGCACAAAGGATTGTGCGTCATCCTGGTATTACTGCATTTGACATACTATATATTGGGACATACTAAATCTTTTACAGGCATAACGAATAGTATGGTGGTATGGGACACACACACACACACGCACGCACGCACGCACGCACACACACACACACACACACACACACATTTTCTGCTATTTTCTTGATTTTATGTACCTTGATCTTTAATATTGTCTTTCTTACACTTGTGCCAATAAAGCATATTGAATAAAATGTAGGTAGAGCAGTGACCTCGTTCACGAGTGACCTCGTGCACCGCAGACAGTGCTGTGGACTGGCTGGACGCACGTCGGCACTACTGCAGTCTGTGACGTAGTTACGTAGACGGGGATGTAGGTTGAGCGGCCGGGACAATCCATCAGATTAGCGCTTGACCCGCAGGATTTGTTGTAGAAGCACCTGATGCACCGAGTGAGAGCAGATAGAAATATCTATATTTATATTCCACTGCAGAATTTTCTATAAACTTCTCCATCTCTTAAATATATGGATTAGATGGATTGATGGATTTTACGCATGCGTAACTCCAGGACGCGACACTTCAGAGGAGCCCTCTCCAAAGTGACCGAAGTGGAGCCATGGCAGGTTTTACGCATCACGGAGGGTTTGAGAAACTTTTTGTAGTAGTCTACATTTCTCATTAGTCATCAGAGAGCCGGTAAAGTGTGATATTCCTGCAGCCGGTGGAGCCTCCTAATCCCTCCCTGATTACCGCGCACAGATGGATTGCAGCCGACTGACATCAGGGCCTAGTAAGAACATTTTAACCGCTATGCTTGCGTCTTAAATGCTAAATTAAAGCCATTTAGGGGCCGTACAGCGTCACTTTTGACCCCCAGCGTCTCCTCCCTGTGGTGCCGATATGAGGAGAGCTGTACTCAAAGAAGCCGCCAAACGGTTCTCCTGGCTGGCCAATGTCACTCTGTACGGGTGCTTGTTCGCCGGCGGTGACCTGGTCCACCAGCTCATAGCTCAGGAGGAGCGCATGGACTGGAAACACACTCGCGACGTGGCCATTGTGGCAATTAGTTTCCATGGAAACTTCAATTACTTCTGGCTACGAGTCCTGGAGAGGAGATTCCCCGGGAAGTCCGCCGGAATGGTTTTCCGCAAACTCATGCTGGACCAAAGCTTCGCGTCGCCTTTGGCCACCAGTGTCTTCTACACAGGTAAAGTGGCCTGATGTGAATCCACACCTAATGCAAAGACATTGGAGAGTTTAGTTAATGCAACGCAAAGTGCAGACACAAATATACACAACTAAACTAACAGGAACATCTGTACAAATGTTCTGAATCTTTGCACAACATGCAACATATCACAAACAATCATTAAAACACAGCTGAGGAGATGATGCTGCTGTGAAGGTCATCTCTCAGTCAAACATCGTGTCGGTCAAGGTGAGGTGTCATTGCCATGGACGTATTATGAGAGAAGGGCACGAACTTGAACCCCCCCCCCCCTGTCTACACAGGAACAAGACTCCCAAACGTCTACTTTTAGTCACCCTGCGCCCCTTTGTGGTTGTGTTGCATCTATTTTTAGTTGATTTGCATCTTTTTGTTGTGAGATTCTATCTTTCTTTAGTCGTTTTGCATGTTTTTCTGGTGAGTTTCCATCTATTTCAGTCATTTTGCGTGTCTTTGTGATCGTTTTGCATCTATTGTTAGTCAATTTGCACGTGTTTGTAGTAAGTTTGTGTACTTTCAGAAATTTTACGCTTCTATGAGTTTGTTTTGCATTTCTTTGTAATAGTTTTGCATGTTTTTATGGTGGTGTTGCATCTATTTTTTAGTCTTTTTGTGGCGAGATTCCATCTTTTTTTAGTCATTGTAGTAATTTCGGGATCCTTGTGGTCATTTTAAAACTACTTTTAGATGTTTTACTCTTCTATAAGTTTGTTTTGCGTCTCTTTGTAGTAATTTTTGGTCGTTTGTAGTCGTTAAGTGTATGTTCTTGCTTATTTTGAGTCCATTTCCAGTCATTTAATGAGGTCGTTTCTGATCATTTTGTGTAGCTTTGAGTCTCCTGACACTTTGGGCCCGGTCAGTAATCCATCCATGTTCATTACACACGTTTTCACCCCATAAAACTCAACGTTAATGTCTCCTCTGTCCTGCAGGGGTGAGCATCTTGGAGGGTAAGGAGGACATCTTTGAAGACTGGAGAGAGAAGTTCTTCAACACCTGGAAGGTAAGCACGGCCTCGGCAGAAAGTCCTCCTCCCTCCGCACACGCTGCTCTGCTGCGTGCTCACATCAGATTAACCCAGATTCGTGTCCACTGCTGCTTTTGCGCAGTGGACACGAATCCCGAGAGCAAGACCGGTAATTCAGTCGCCGCTACTGCCAGCGGATTAAAAAGAAAACTCAGCGAGTTTCAGGAGCTGAAATCATGCCAGATATAAATCACAATGTCGTGCTGCTGGAAATTCAGATTAACGCTTCATAATCCTGGTAAATGTTGACGTCTCATTGGTTAATTCCTAAAATCTTTCCATAGATGTGTAAAAAGTTCCAGATTAGTGATTAAAATACATCTTTTTCTTTGAGAGTTATTTATATTAATACATAATTAAGTGTCAGTTTCATAGTGGGGGAAAGAAACAAAGTGCTTATAGATTAAGAGTGTTTGTACTAAACCTATAATAAACGTTTATTTTGTATCACCTCGGCCTGATCCAACATTAGGTCCTCTGTGTCTTTAAAACTCTCATCGTATCCTATTTTCACTTTCAGACTGGACTCATGTACTGGCCGTTCATGCAGGTAAACATGAAGCAATTCACTGTTTTGTGCACATTTATATCTGACATTTTAAAATAGGAAGACATGAGTTAGAAGAGAGAATAAAAGGTACAGTTTTAATAATACCACGTCCTGTTTCCTCCTCAGTTTCTGAACTTTGTCCTGATGCCGTTGTACATGCGGACGGCCTTCATGGGCTGCTGCGCCTTCCTCTGGGCCACCTTCCTCTGCTTCTCCCGGCACAGCGGTGACGGCACAGCCGGCGTGGCTCTGGCCTTCGTCATGGACCCCCGAGAGACCCTGGAGGAGATGCGCAAGGCCCGGCTGGCCCGAAAAAAGCCAAAAATCCAGGAGGAAAACTAAAAAGGACGAATAGGAGGAAGCTTCTTCCACTTTCTCTTAACCAGCAATCACAAACTGAAAGCACCACGGAGAGCAGCAAACATTCATCTCTCACACACGCACACAACCGTGGACTGTTATGGACTTTGAAGGCTGCCGTAATAATACTAATAATATCATTTAAAAGTTGGAGTTGCACTTGTGTTCACATTTTCTTCCTGTGATAAATATTATTATTATATTTAACCTTTTTCTGTGTGAAAAACAAGCCGATATACTACTTCCCAAGAACCGATTAAAGGCAAACCAGTTCATTAAAAGAGGAAAATATATAAGTTAATATCTGTGTGAAAAAACTTAATTATAGAACAAAATGCTGGATGAAAAAAAACACAAAAGTATTCCACTTTTACAGCATTTAAAACACCAAGTTTGTCCTGAGGTTGGCGCTGGAGAAAAGGTCATGGGGTCATTATAATCTAATAAATTTAAAGGTGCTTAGTACATTTTATAGCAAAAATAGATTTGATATTTCTTTCTGTCATTACAAAATAATTAGGATTCCTTCTCAGGGCATCATGAATAAGAGTTTGAAGACATTTTGTGGCAAATCAAATGGAACAGCATTAAAGGGGCGAGACACTACAGGAACAACTTTTTACATTTTGAGATTTTGAACTATTTAGCTTCAACAACACGTCTTCTTTCATACTAGTGGAAAGCAAACATAACAAATACACTTTTATGAGTTTAATTTATTAACTTTGTCTATAAGGGTCTGTAGATTTCTCCTAAGCTCACCAACAGTTACATTATATAACGCCTCATTTACATATTCAAACATGTCAGAACACCTGTAATATAAAGTTGTGTTGATGTGAGTCATGAAGTGGGGAAGCTTCATGCTGATATCTGTTAGTTACATGTTTGACCCTGTTCACCTGTAGTGTGTACAACATGTATGACTCTGTTCACCTGTAGTGTGTACAACATGTATGACTCTGTTCACCTGTAGTGTGTACAACATGTATGACCCTGTTCACCTGTAGTGTGTACAACATGTATGACTCTGTTCACCTGTAGTGTGTACAACATGTATGACCCTGTTCACCTGTAGTGTGTACAACATGTATGACTCTGTTCACCTGTAGTGTGTACAACATGTATGACCCTGTTCACCTGTAGTGTGTACAACATGTATGACCCTGTTCACCTGTAGTGTGTACAACATGTATGACTCTGTTCACCTGTAGTGTGTACAACATGTATGACTCTGTTCACCTGTAGTGTGTACAACATGTATGACCCTGTTCACCTGTAGTGTGTACAACATGTATGACCCTGTTCACCTGTAGTGTGTACAACATGTATGACTGTTCACCTGTAGTGTGTACAACATGTATGACCCTGTTCACCTGTAGTGTGTACAACATGTATGACTCTGTTCACCTGTAGTGTGTACAACATGTATGACTCTGTTCACCTGTAGTGTGTACAACATGTATGACCCTGTTCACCTGTAGTGTGTACAACATGTATGACTGTTCACCTGTAGTGTGTACAACATGTATGACCCTGTTCACCTGTAGTGTGTACAACATGTATGACCCTGTTCACCTGTAGTGTGTACAACATGTATGAATGTTACAATACATATCTTTAAAGGAGCTTTTCTCTAAAGGAGCTTTTTCTCACACTCTTCAGCAGAAGTCTCCACTTCAGTAGCACTTACATACACCAAACTTTCCACTTTCATTCCTCTCTATATTCTGAAGCTTTGTGCAGAGGGCTTTGTTCACATGTCACTCACAGCTCATGTTATACATGCTACACTCACTACATGCAGGAGATGCACTAAGTTCTGTGTGTTGACAGGATTTAGTGATTTATGGAGTGATACAAAGACAGATCCAGAATCTGTACAAACCTTTGACATGTGAACAACATGAAACACTTTGAACCTGCTTCATCCAGACTTCACTTTATATCTGGACATGTAGCAGATTACACACATTTAATGACAGAATGCCTCATTTACATATTTAAACATCACATGTCAGAACACCTTTAACACAACATGTAATTGTGTTAATGTGAGTCATGAAGTGGGGAAGTGTCAGCTGATATGTGTGAGCTGTTTATTTGAGCCTGTTCACCTTCATGCAGGAGTTCATTAGAGCTCGTCTTCACTGAACACATGAATACTTGCTGCAGTGTGTCGATGTGTTTCACAGAAGAAGTACTGCAGTATCTGGAAGGTGGAGCTCAATATTAAAGAGTGCAGAAGTTATTGGATGCAGATTGTCAGTCATTAAAATAAGAAGCAGCAGGTGGAGCCAGACACACACACAGACTGACAGACAGTTCAACAGTCACTGCTCCTACTGTTGAAGCAGGTCAGTGAACGCACCTTGACCCCTCTGTGTTGATGCATCTGCTCCACCTGGATCCTCCTGCACACCAACACACAGACCAGAGAGCATGCTGGGAAACTACAGCAACACAAAGGTCCTTTAAATCCTTCAAACTGCACATTTCATGACTTTCATTTGTACGTTCTTTCATTTCCCCACTCGACAGACACAAAACATGTCTCCTTATTACTGTAGTGATAATATTGATCTGCAGTAATACAGTAGTTTCATATTCACAGCTGATCTATAAGACAACATTGATCACCACGTGCTGCTACTTTGCTCAGTTATTGTCTCAGATCAGCTTCACATTGTCTCCGTCAGCTTTGTTTGATACCCTGGAATGAAGACAAGAAGAAAAGACTTGATGTTTGTTTATTCATCATGTGAAGCTGCACTTTGTTCTCACATCAGTAAAGTTCAATGACTTCATGTACACGTTCACTTTGAGCACAATGTCAGCATGTGAAAGACAAGAATGAATCCTCTGCTGATGGATTATGATCAGGATAAGTACACTTCTATAAGTCCTCATAACAACAACAACACATCAATGTGCTTATAGACGTCTTTCTAACAGAACAAAGTGTCCAGGATGAAGCTGCTGCTTCCTCTCTGAACACATGCAGTGGAAGAGAAACAAGATAGAAATACATCAACACAAATATTCATCAAACATTGAGTGGACATGTTGATGCAGAGACAGCAACATGATGAGCAGTGAGAGCCTCCATGGCTCCACAGACAGAGGGAGCAGCTCCACCTAAACAAAGTCCCACATTACACAACCACTGATGACGTCAAGCACCGCCCACAATGTTTGAGTGACAGCTGAACAAACGCCACAACAATCAGCCGTCGGCACAAACACGGAGACGAAATACGTTTCAGAGTTTAAACACAGAGCTGAAGCCGCTTCCCTTAAATCACACGTTCACATTCATTTTAAAGGAAGAACTCTTTTTAGTCTTAACATGTTTAATACAAACCCCACCCAGGATGAGGGTCATGTTCAACTTCACTGTTAACATCACAAGAACATTGTGTTCAAAGTAAATGTGATCTGTGATCAACATTCACAGGAAACTATCTGCTCACACTTCATCCTGGTGTCACACAAACCTCCTGCACTTATATTGTGATTATTATTCAGGTTCATTGTACAGCTGATCATCTGGAATATAATATGAAACATAGAACATGTCACTTAGTCCGGGGGGGTTAGTTTACTCACTGAGAGAAGAAGACTCCCTGAAGGAGAACCAGAGATTTACTTCTGTCTACTTGAGTTTACAGAACTCAGCAGTGGCTCCAGGAGAATAATAATAAAAACCAACTCCAGCGTAGAGCGGCTGAGAGAATGTGTGGTGGACTCTGTGCAGGAGAGTCATGGTGTCAGAGACGCTGTAGAAGGACAGAACACCTGCTCTGTGGTCCAGGTACACTCCGAGTCTGGAGGACGCAGGACCTGAGACGGGAGTTTGGACTTTGTTGTAACAAAATATATAACTGTTGTTGATACAATATAACGCCCAGGATTTATCATTGTCTCCAAATGCACATTCTTCCCCCCCCCCCTGCTCTGCTGATGTTCTTGTATGCGACTGCTACACGAACGTCTCCCCCGCTCCGCTCCACCTCCCAGTAACTACGTCCAGTCAGACTCTCTCTACTCAGCACCTGAGCATATACAGTGAATCTGTCTGTGTGATGAGAATAAGACTGATGTTGTCTCATGTATGTCACTTTTCTGCCCCCCTCAGATAATAACAGCAGTGTCTGTGCTGTGTTTGGATCCAGTGTGATGTCACGTGAATACTTTAAGAATCCAGCTCTGGTCTTGGGCTCTGCTGACAGTGAAACATCCACTTCAGTCCCAGTCTGTGAGATGTTTGTCCACTTCTCTCTCAGAACGTCCTGGAGTTCATCTGTGACTTGTGACACAGCCGCTGTCACTTCCTCAAAGTATCTGAGAGGGATGTTGATGCTGGAGGAGAGTGTAGACTCACTGAGTGGGGACAGTGAGGGGTAGTTGTGTAGAAACTGGTTGTGGTCCTCTGTGTGTGCGAGCTGCTTCAGATCAGCGTCTTTCCTCTTCAGCTCAGTGAGCTCCTGCTCCAGCTTCTCCTGAAGCTCTTTGACTCGACTCACTTCACTTTCCTGCTGCGATCTGAGCTGCTGCTTCACATCAGAGCTTCTTTTCTGCATGAGACGGATCAGCTGAGTGAACATCTTCTCACTGTCCTCCACTGCTCTGTCAGCAGAGCGATTGATGACCTCCACCTTCTGCTGAAGCAGCTTCACATCTTTCTCTCCGTCCTGGATTCTCTGCTGGATGTTTAGTCGACTCCCCTCGAGCTCTCTCTGCCTCTCAGTCCTTTCTGCTGCAGCTGAGACTGTGTCGTGGCCTTTATGTTCGTCCACAGAGCAGAGATAACAGATACACTGCTGATCAGTACGGCAGAACATCTTCATCACCTCATCGTGACGAGAGCACATGTTCTCCTGGAGCTTCTGGGAGGGCTCCACCAGCTTGTGTTTCATGAATGTAGGTGATTCATAATGAGGCTGGAGGTGTTTCTCACAGTAAGAGGCCACACACTGCACACAGGACTTGAAGGCTTTCCGTTTTCTCCCAGTGCAGACATCACATCCCACATCTTCAGGTCCAGCATAGCAGTGATCAGCAGGAGCAGCTTGGAGTCCAGTCTTCTTCAGCTCCTCCACTACAGCTGCTAACATGGTGCTCTTCAGCAGGACAGGCCTCGGTGTGAAGGTCTGCCTGCACTGAGGGCAGCTGTAGATATACTTCGGGTCCTCTCCATCCCAGAAGCTTTGAATACAGTTCTTGCAGTAGCTGTGTCCACAGGGAGTCGTCACCGGATCCTTCAGTAGATCCAGACAGATGGAACAACACAAGGTTTCCAGCTGAACTCCTTTCTGCGCCATTTCTCCTTCACTGCCAGCGACTGTGTGAGTCTCACTTCCTGAGAAGTGTAGGGTATAAAGGTCCTCCACATGATAGGAAGAGGAGGAGGGGGGGGGGGGGGAAGAGCAGGGTGTGCCAGATACTGTGTGTTCAACATGTTTCACAAACACTCACTTCAGCTTCAGGAAACTTCTTACAGTCAGTTTAGACTTCAGCTGTAAAAACAAATGAGTCGTCCTGTAGTGAAGTACAAATACTACAGTAATACTTCAGTACAAATACTACAGTAATACTTCAGCACAAGTACAAATACTACAGTAATACTTCAGTACAAGTATAAATACTACAGTAATACTTCAGTACAAATACTACAGTAATACTTCAGTACAAGTACAAATACTACAGTAATACTTATGAGATGTAGAGTAGAAGTATAAAGTAGCAGAAAATGGAAATACTCACGTACAGTACAAGTACCTTAAGATTGTACTAAAATACAGTACTGTATTATTATTATTATTTAGTGTTAGTATACAGCCACATATACTGAAGTTTGGGAGCGTAGTATGAGGAGATATTATATTTAATGTTACATGCTGTATGTTTTATTATTTATCCAACAGAGGGCGCTGTAACCAAACATTAAGATCTCACTGCAGAACTTAATAAATAAATAAAAGTATTCATGTAGTGCTGGAGGAAGTTCTTCTACCATCTCTGGTTTTAACTACTTTATATACAGTTACCTGGTTTAGTCATGTGGTTCCCAACATAGGGGTCGGGCCCCTCCAAAGGGCCGCCGAATAAATATGAGGGGTCGTGAGAATATTAATGGGAGAGAGACGAAAATAATTATTTCTGATACAGAAATCTGTATTTTTAAGGAAGATCTGAGTTTTATCCATATTCTTAGATTAAGATTTATTATCTCTGTCTTTTTATATATATTTTGTTTATTTTCATTGTTTATTTCCTTAAATCTGTAAATAGATTTTTCTGACTTTTCTCTCATCTTTGCTGGGTTTGTTTTGTAAAATATTTCAACTGTGAAAGGTTTAGAGGTGACATATGCCTCTTGTTGAACTTCCAACAAGTACTTCAGTTCATGTACTTTCAACAATTTACCTTTAAGCACATTTTGTTATTAATAGTTTTACTTGAGTGTAATTTTTAATGCAGGATTTTTACTTTTAATGGAGTATAATTACAATGTGGTATTGATGCTTTCAAATGAAAACAAACAACTTTGTATTTGTTCAACTGTGATTCCCTGCAGTTCACTTTAGAAAAGATCATTTCTATTTATAACAGTTATTTTATATTCCCCACCCCTGATTACCAACATCTAAAATAAATAAATAAAAACAATAATAATAAATACAAATAAATATATATAATATAATAATAATAATAATAATAATAATAATAATAATAATAATAATAATAATAATAATAATAATAACAATAATAATAATTAAAGTCATAGTTAAACAATAGATTAAGAAATGTAAGTAAAAGAAACAAAACAAAAGTAAATACATTTAGGTTTGGTTCAGGGAATATATAGTTATTTTTACAAAATATTTATTATACATTTACATATTCAAACATCACATGTCATTCACAGCCTCTTATATTGTGTTTATTATTCAGCTTCATTGTACAGCTGATCATCTGGAATATAATATGAAACATAAAACATGTCACTTAGTCCGGGGGGGTTAGTTTACTCACTGAGAGAAAAAGACTCCCTGAAGGAGAACCAGAGATTTACTTCTGTCTACTTGAGTTTACAGAACTCAGCAGTGTCTCCATGAGAAGAAGGATAAAAACGAACTCCAGCGTAGAGCGGCTGAGAGAATGTGTGGTGGACTCTGTGCAGGAGAGTCATGGTGTCAGAGACGCTGTAGAAGGACAGAACACCTGCTCTGTGATCCAGGTACACTCCGAGTCTGGAGGACGACAGGACCTGAGACGGGAGTTTGGACTTTGTTGTAACAAAATGTATACCTGTTATTTTTACAATCTAACATCCAGGATTTATCATTGAATCCAAATGCACATTCTTCCCCCCCTGCTCTGCTGATGTTCTTGTATGTGACTGCTACACGAACACCTCCCCCGCTCCACTCCACCTCCCAGTAACTACGTCCAGTCAGACTCTCTCTACTCAGCACCTGAAACCATCCAGTGAATCTGTCTGTGTGACTAGAATAAGACTGTTGTTTTCTCATGAATGTTGCTTTTCTGTCCCCCTCAGATAATAACAGCCGTCTGTTTGCTGTGTTTGGATCCAGTGTGATGTCACGTGAATACTTTAAGAATCCAGCTCTGGTCTTGGGCTCTGCTGACAGTGAAACATCCACTTCAGTCCCAGTCTGTGAGATGTTTGTCC
Source organism: Cottoperca gobio (assembly GCF_900634415.1). Lineage (NCBI taxonomy): Eukaryota > Metazoa > Chordata > Actinopteri > Perciformes > Bovichtidae > Cottoperca > Cottoperca gobio. Next base: position 2,029,038 of record NC_041362.1, read on the forward strand.
ACTTCTCTCTCAGAACGTCCTGGAGTTCATCTATGACTTCTGACACAGCCGCTGTCACTTCCTCAAAGTATCTGAGAGGGATGTTGATGCTGGAGGAGAGTGTAGACTCACTGAGTGGGGACAGTGAGGGGTAGTTGTGTAGAAACTGGTTGTGGTCCTCTGTGTGTGCGAGCTGCTTCAGATCAGCGTCTTTCCTCTTCAGCTCAGTGATCTCCTGCTCCAGCTTCTCCTGAAGCTCTTTGACTCGACTCACTTCACTTTCCTGCTGCGATCTGAGCTGCTGCTTCACATCAGAGCTTCTTTTCTGCATGAGACAGATCAGCTGAGTGAACATCTTCTCACTGTCCTCCACTGCTCTGTCAGCAGAGCGATTGATGACCTCCACCTCCTGCTGAAGCAGCTTCACATCTTTCTCTCCGTCCTGGATTCTCTGCTGGATGTTTAGTCGACTCCCCTCGAGCTCTCTCTGCCTCTCAGTCCTTTCTGCTGCAGCTGAGACTGTGTCGTGGCCTTTATGTTCGTCCACAGAGCAGAGATAACAGATACACTGCTGATGAGTATGGCAGAACATCTTCATCACCTCATCGTGACGAGAGCACATGTTCTCCTGGAGCTTCTGGGAGGGCTCCACCAGCTTGTGTTTCTTTAATGGAGCCACATCATAATGAGTCTGGAGGTGTTTCTCACAGTAAGAGGCCACACACTGCACACAGGACTTGAAGGCTTTCAGTTTTCTCCCAGTGCAGACATCACATCCCACATCTTCAGGTCCAGCATAGAAGTGATCAGCAGAAGCAGCTTGCAGTCCAGTCTTCTTCAGCTCCTCCACTAAAGCTGCTAACATGGTGTTCTTCAGCAGGACAGGCCTCGGTGTGAAGGCCTGCCTGCACTGAGGGCAGCTGTGGCTTCTCTTCTCGTCCTCTCCATCCCAGTGGGTTTTAATACAGTTCTTGCAGTAGCTGTGTCCACAGGGAGTCGTCACCGGATCCTTCAGTAGATCCCGACAGATGGAACAAGAGAAGGTTTCCCGGTCCAGCTGAACTCCTTTCTGCGCCATTTCTCCTTCACTGCCAGCGACTGTGTGAGTCACACTTCCTGAGGAGTGAAACTAGTTTGAGCTGCGATTTCAACAGCATGTGTTTGTGCAGCGAGTGGAGCCCGTCAGCTGTGTGTGTGCAGCGCCATGTTGGTTAGACACATCCACACAGCTGTAGATCTGCAGGGGAGGGACAAGGACGTGTATGAGCAGGGGGGGTACAAGGTCCTCCACTTTCCAGGAAGAAGAAGGGGGCGGGGAGAGAGCAGGATGTGACAGATACTGTGTGTTCAACATGTATCACAAACACTCACTTCAGCTTCAGGAAAACTGGAAAAAGTAATACTTCAGTACAGTACAAATACTACAGTCATACTTCAGTACAGGTACAAATACTACAGTAATACTTCAGTAAAAGTATAAATACTTCAGTAAAACCTCAGTACAAGTACAAATACTACAGTAATACTTCAGTAAAAGAATAAATACTACAGTATTACTTCAGTCCAGGTACAAATACTACAGTAATACTTCAGTACAGGTACAAATACTACAGTAATACGTCAGTACAAGTACAAATACTACAGTCATACTTCAGTACAGGTACAAATACTACAGTAATACTTCAGTAAAAGTATAAATACTTCAGTAAAACCTCAGTACAAGTACAAATACTACAGTAATACTTCAGTAAAAGAATAAATACTACAGTATTACTTCAGTCCAGGTACAAATACTACAGTAATACTTCAGTCAAGGTACAAATACTACAGTAATACTTCAGTACAGTCACAAATACTAGAGTAACACGTCAGTAGAAGTATAAATACTACAGTAATACTTCAATACAAGTACACATACTACAGTGATACTTCAGTCCAAGTACAAAAACTACAGTATTACTTCAGTACAAGTAGAAATACTACAGTAATACTTCAGTACAGTACAAATACTACAGTAATACTTCAGTACAAGTACAAATACTAAAGTACTACTTCAGTACAGTTCAACTACTACAGTAATACTTCAGTACAAATACTACAGTTACACTTCAGTACAAGTACAAATACTACAGTAATACTTCAGTCCAGGTGCAAACACTACAGTAATACTTCAGTACAGGTAGAAATACTACTTTAATACTTCAGTACAAGTACACATACTACAGTATTACTTCAGTACAAGTATAAAGACTACAGTAATACTTCAATACAGTAAAAATACTACAGCAATACTTCAGTACAAGTACGAATACTACAGTAATACTTCAGTACAAGTATAAACACTACAGTAATACTTCAGTCCAGGTACAAATACTACAGTAATAGTTCAGTACAGGTACAAATACTACAGTAATACTTCATTACAAGTATAAATACTACAGTAATACTTCAGTAAAATAATAAATACTACAGTAATACTTCAGTACAGTACAAATACGACAGTAATACTTTAGTACAGTAAATATACTACAGTGTTACTTTAGTACAAGTACGAACACTACTTTAATACTTCAGTACAAGTATAATTACAACAGTAATACTTCAGTCCAGGTACAAATACTGCAGTAATTCTTAAGTCCAGGTGCAAATACTACAGTAATACCTCAGAAAAAGTACAAATACTACAGTAAAACGTCAGTACAAGTACAAATACTAAAGTAATATTTCAGTACAAGTACAAATACTACAGTAATACTTCAGTCCAGGTACAAATACTACTTTAATACTTCAGTACAAGTTCAACTACTACAGTGAAACCTCAGTACAAGTACAAATACTACAGTAACACTTCAGTAAAATAATAAATACTACAGTAATACTTCAGTACAGTAAAGATGCGACAGTAAAACTTCAGTACAAGTACAAATACTACATTAATACGTCAGTACAAGTAAAAATACTACAGTAATACTTCAGTACAAGTACAAATACTACAGTAATACTTCAGTCCAGGTACAAATACTACTTTAATACTTCAGTACAAGTACACATACTACAGTATTACTTCAGTACAAGTATAAATACTATAGTAATACTTCAGTACAGTAAAAATACTACAGCAATACTTCAGTACAAGTACGAATACTACAATAATACTTCAGTACAAGTATAAAAACTACAGTAATACTTCAGCCCAGGTACAAATACTACAGTAATACTTCAGTACAAGTATAGTATAAATACTACAGTAATACTTCAGTACAGTACAAATACTACAGTAATACTTCAGTAGAAGTACAAATACTACAGTAATACTTCAGCACAGGTACAAATACGACAGTAATACTTCAGTACAAGTATACGTACTACAGTAATACTTCAGTACAAGTATAGTATAAATACTACAGTAATACTTCAGTACAGTACAAATACTACAGTAATACTTCAGTACAAGTACAAATACTACAGTAATACTTCAGCACAGGTACAAATACTACAGTAATACCTCAGTACAATTATACGTACTACAGTAATACTTCAGCACAGGTACAAATACTACAGTAATACTTCAGTACAAGTCTAAATACTACAGTAATACTTCAGTACAAGTACAAATACTACAGTAACACTTCAGTAGAAGTATAAATACGACAGTAATACTTCAGTACAAGTACAAAAACTACAGTAATACTTCAGTACATTACAAATACTATAGTAATACTTCAGTACAAGTACAAATACTACAGTCATACTTCAGTACAGTACAACTGCTACAGCAACTCTTCAGTACAAGTACAACTACTACAGTAATACTTCAGTCCAGGTACAAATACTACAGTAATACTTCAATATAAGTACAAATACTACAGTAATACTTCAGTACAAGTACAAATACTACAGTAATACTTCAGTCCAGGTGCAAATACTACAGGCATACTTCAGTACAAGTACACATACTACAGTAAAACTTCAGTACAAGTATAAAGACTACAGTAACACTTCAGTACAGTAAAAATACTACAGTAATACTTCAGTACAAGTATAAACACTACAGTAATACTTCAGTCCAGGTACAAATACTAGAGTAATACTTCAGTCAAGGTACAAATACTGCAGTAATTCTTCAGTCCAGGTACAAATACTACAGTAATACTTCAGAAAAAGTACAAATACTACAGTAAAACGTCAGTACAAGTACAAATACTACAGTAATACTTCAATACAAGTACAAATACGACAGTAATACTTCAGTACAAGTACATAAACTACAGTAATACTTCAGTACAAGTTCAACTACTACAGTGAAACCTCAGTACAAGTACAAATACGACAGTAATACTTCAGTAAAATAATAAATACTACAGTAATACTTCAGTACAGTAAAGATACGACAGTAAAACTTCAGTACAAGTACAATTACTACATTAATACGTCTGTACAAGTAAAAATACTACAGTAATACTTCAGTACAAGTACAAATACTACAGTAATACTTCAGTCCAGGTACAAATACTACTTTAATACTTCAGTACAAGTACACATACTACAGTATTACTTCAGTACAAGTATAAAGACTACAGTAACACTTCAGTACAGTAAAAATACTACAGTCATACTTCAGTCCAGGTACAAATACTACAGTAATACTTCAGTACAGGTACAAATACTACAGTAATACTTCAGTACAAGTATAAATACTTCAGTAAAACCTCAGTACAAGTACAAATACTACAGTAATACTTCAGTAAAAGAATAAATACTACAGTAATACTTCAGTAAAAGAATAAATACTACAGTAATACTTCAGTCCAGGTACAAGTACTACAGTAATACTTCAGTCCAGGTACAAATACTACAGTAATACTTCAGTACAGTCACAAATACTAGAGTAATACTTCAGTACAAGTATAAATACTTCAGTAAAACCTCAGTACAAGTACAAATACTACAGTAATACTTCAGTAAAAGAATAAATACTACAGTAATACTTCAGTCCAGGTAAAAGTACTACAGTAATACTTCAGTCCAGGTACAAATACTACAGTATTACTTCAGTACAGTCACAAATACTAGAGTAACACTTCAGTAGAAGTACAAATACTACAGTAATACTTCAGTAAAAGAATAAATACTACAGTAATACTTCAGTCCAGGTAAAAGTACTACAGTAATACTTCAGTCCAGGTACAAATACTACAGTATTACTTCAGTACAGTCACAAATACTAGAGTAACACTTCAGTAGAAGTACAAATACTACAGTAATACTTCAGTCCAGTTGCAAATACTACAGGAATACTTCAGTACAAGTACACATACTACAGTAAAACTTCAGTACAAGTACAAATACTACAGTAATACGTCAGTACAAGTAAAAATACTACAGTAATACTTCAGTCCAGGTACAAATACTACTTTAATACTTCAGTACAAGTACACATACGACATTATTACTTCAGTACAAGTATAAAGACTACAGTAACACTTCAGTACAGTACAAATACTACAGTAATACTTCAGTACAAGTACGAATACTACAGTAATACTTCAGTACAAGTATAAACACTACAGTAATACTTCAGTCCAGGTACAAATACTGCAGTAATTCTTCAGACCAGGTACAAATACTACAGTAAAACGTCAGTACAAGTACAAATACTACAGTAATACTTCAGTACAGGTACAAATACTACAGTAATACTTCAGTACAAGTACAAATAATAGAGTAACACTTCAGTTGAAGTATAAATACTACAGCAATACTTCAATACAAGTACAAATACGACAGTAATACTTCAGTACAAGTACATAAACTACAGTAATACTTCAGTACAAGTACAAATACTGCAGTAATACTTCAGTACAGTACAAATACTACAGTAATACTTCAGTACAAGTTCAACTACTACAGTGAAACCTCAGTACAAGTACAAATACGACAGTAATACTTCAGTAAAATAATAAATACTACAGTAATACTTCAGTACAGTAAAGATACGACAGTAAAACTTCAGTACAAGTACAAATACTACATTAATACGTCAGTACAAGTAAAAATACTACAGTAATACTTCACTACAAGTACAAATACTACAGTAATACTTCAGTCCAGGTAAAAATACTACTTTAATACTTCAGTACAAGTACACATACTACAGTATTACTTCAGTACAAGTATAAAGACTACAGTAACACTTCAGTACAGTAAAAATACTACAGTCATACTTCAGTCCAGGTACAAATACTACAGTAATACTTCAGTACAGGTACAAATACTACAATAATACTTCAGTACAAGTATAAATACTTCAGTAAAACCTCAGTACAAGTACAAATACTACAGTAATACTTCAGTAAAAGAATAAATACTACAGTAATACTTCAGTAAAAGAATAAATACTACAGTAATACTTCAGTCCAGGTACAAGTACTACAGTAATACTTCAGTCCAGGTACAAATATTACAGTAATACTTCAGTACAGTCACAAATACTAGAGTAACACTTCAGTAGAAGTATAAATACTACAGTAATATTTCAGTAGAAATATAAATACTACAGTAATACTTCAGTACAAGTATATATAACACAGTATTACTTTAGTACAAGTACAAATACTACAGTAATACTTCAGTCCAGTTGCAAATACTACAGGAATACTTCAGTACAAGTACACATACTACAGTAAAACTTCAGTACAAGTACAAATACTACAGTAATACGTCAGTACAAGTAAAAATACTACAGTAATACTTCAGTCCAGGTACAAATACTACTTAAATACTTCAGTACAAGTACACATACTACATTATTACTTCAGTACAAGTATAAAGACTACAGTAACACTTCAGTACAGTACAAATACTACAGTAATACTTCAGTACAAGTACGAATACTACAGTAATACTTCAGTACAAGTATAAACACTACAGTAATACTTCAGTCCAGGTACAAATACTGCAGTAATTCTTCAGTCCAGGTACAAATACTACAGTAATACTTCAGAAAACGTTCAACTACTACAGTGAAACCTCAGTACAAGTACAAATACGACAGTAATACTTCAGTAAAACAATAAATACTACAGTAATACTTCAGTACAGTAAAGATACGACAGTAAAACTTCAGTAGAAGTACAAATACTACATTAATACGTCAGTACAAGTAAAAATACTACAGTAATACTTCAGTACAAGTACAAATACTACAGTAATACTTCAGTCCAGGTACAAATACTACTTTAATACTTCAGTACAAGTACACATACTACAGTATTACTTCAGTACAAGTATAAAGACTACAGTAACACTTCAGTCCAGTAAAAATACTACAGTAACACTTCAGTAGAAGTATAAATACGACAGTAATACTTCAATACAAGTACAAATACTACAGTAATACTTCAGTACAAGTACAAAAACTACAGTAATAATTCAGTACAGTACAAATACTATAGTAATACTTCAATACAAGTACAAATACTACAGTAATTATTCAGTACAAGTACAACTACTACAGTAATACTTCAGTACAAGTACAAATACTACAGTAATACTTCAATATAAGTAAAAATACTACAGTAATACTTCAGTACAAGTACAAAAACTACAGTAATACTTCAGTACATTACAAATACTACAGTAATACTTCAGTACAAGTACAAATACTACAGTCATACTTCAGTACAGTACAACTGCTACAGCAATTATTCAGTACAAGTACAACTACTACAGTAATACTTCAGCACAGGTACAAATACTACAGTAATACTTCAGTACATGTACAAATACTACAGTAATACTTTAGTAAAAGTATAAATACTACAGTAATACTTCAGTACAAGTATACTTACTACAGTAATACTTCAGCACAGGTACAAATACTACAGTAATACTTCAGTAAAAGTATAAATACTACAGTAATACTTCAGTCCAGGCACAAATACTACAGTAACACTTCAGTACAAGTCTAAATACTACAGTAATACTTCAGTACTTGCACAAATACTGCAGTAATACGTTCACTACAAGTATAAATACTTCAGTACTACTTCAGTACAAGTACAAATACTACAGTAATACTACAGTAATACTTCAGCATAGGTACAAATACTACAGTAATACTTCAGTAGAAATATAAATACTTCAGTACTACTTCAGTACAAGTACAAATACTACAGTAATACTACAGTAATACTTCAGCATAGGTACAAATGCTACAGTAATACTTCAGTAGAAATATAAATACTACAGTAATATTTCAGTAGAAATATAAATACTACAGTAATACTTCAGTACAAGTATATATAACACAGTATTACTTTAGTACAAGTACACATTCTGTAGTAATACTTCAGAACAAGTACAAATACTACAAGAATACTTATGTACAAGTATAAATACTACAGTAATGGTAATATAATAATTTATTTATTGATTATATTTTGTATTAATAATGAAACTTATCAAATAAATGTAGTGTAATAAAAAGTACAATAGTTCCATCTGTGATGTAGAGTAGAAGTATAAAGTAGCAGAAAATGGAAATACTCACGTACAGTACAAGTACCTTAAGATTGTACTAAAATACAGTACTGTATTATTATTATTATTTAGTGTTAGTATACAGCCACATATACTGAAGTTTGGGAGCGTAGTATGAGGAGATATTATATTTAATGATACATGCTGTATGTTTTATTATTTATCCAACAGAGGGCGCTGTAACCAAACATTAAGATCTCACTGCAGAACTGAATAAATAAATAAAAGTATTCATGTAGTGCTGGAGGAAGTTCTTCTACCATCTCTGGTTTGAACTACTTTATATATAGTTACCTGGTTTAGTCATGTGGTTCCCAACATAGGGGTCGGGCCCCTCCAAAGGGCCGCCGAATAAATATGAGGGGGTCGTGAGAATATTAATGGGAGAGAGACGAAAATAATTATTTCTGATACAGAAATCTGTATTTTTAAGGAAGATCTGAGTTTTATCCATATTCTTAGATTAAGATTTATTATCTCTGTCTTTTTATATATATTTTGTTTATTTTCATTGTTTATTTCCTTAAATCTGTAAATAGATTTTTCTGACTTTTCTCTCATCTTTGCTGGGTTTGTTTTGTAAAATATTTCAACTGTGAAAGGTTTAGAGGTGACATATGCCTCTTGTTGAACTTCCAACAAGTACTTCAGTTCATGTACTTTCAACAATTTACCTTTAAGCACATTTTGTTATTAATAGTTTTACTTGAGTGTAATTTTTAATGCAGGATTTTTACTTTTAATGGAGTATAATTACAATGTGGTATTGATGCTTTCAAATGAAAACAAACAACTTTGTATTTGTTCAACTGTGATTCCCTGCAGTTCACTTTAGAAAAGATCATTTCTATTTATAACAGCTATTTTATATTCCCCACCCCTGATTACCAACATCTAAAATAAATAAATAAAAACAATAATAATAATTAAAATATATAAATAATAATAATAATAATAATAATAATAATAATAATAATAATAATAATAATAATAATAATAATAATAATAAAAGTCATAGTTAAACTTTATTAAAAAAGTAAATACATTTAGGTTTGGTTCAGGGAATATATAGTTATTTATTTTTACTAAATATTTATTATACATTTTTGCTGCTTAAGTAAACAGGCCTCCAGAATACTTCCTCCACTACATTTCACTGGAGCTTTGTTAAGTTTGTTAAGACATTCATCAAGTCTTGCATGAGTGACTGCCGGACGCTGTTCTTAAATTTCATGTTGCATGAGTGCACACTTTGGCCCCACTCTGCTCCCCACATACCAGCAGCACACCTGTGGTTCTCCTTCTGGTTAACCTGAAATACACTTTGAAGTGATCTGCCTGTTGTAGAGACATAAATATGCATGAGAGGAATTTTATAAAAGCAAAGGATGAAAGCTGCAGTTTTCTCAAAAAGGAAGCGTGTTGTGTTTTCCATCAGAAACATAGTTTTTTATATATTTGACTGAGTTCATTCAGCTGTTTCAGAAGTTTTCAGCATATTATAGAAACTGGAAACAATTCAGGGAAAGTAATATTATCAGTGTATAAGTACAAACTGTACCACCACCTCAGTATTATTAATCAGAAGGGGCAAATAGATGTAGGTTTTTTTATTTTATTTTTTTGGGAGAATACTACTACTTCTTTTTACTAATCACATTTATTTATATTTTTTAAATATTTATTGAAATAAAAGCACAGCCACAAAATTATATATTTATTTTGAAATTGAAATTGAAATTTCTTATTTTATACACCCTATGATACCAATAGATAGAATATTTAATTTGCGCTGTGATTTAATTGCAATAAATGGATAAAGTATATATATATATATATATAGTAAACCAGAATAAATAAATAAATATATATATATATATATATATATATATATAGAGGGCTTTTATTGTAAAAGGTAAGAACGGAAGGAATGGATCTGGTATGTGCTGCCCTTTGTCAAGGTTGAAAGTAGTAATAAAGTTTTATAATCCTCATAAATAAAGGCGCAGCTCTACGATTGGTTGACCCCTTTATTCGTGGAGCGAAATCTCAGAAAAGTTAATGTCTGTCAAATTAAATGTCGTTCTAAACCATGAAACTGTAAACAATGATTACAACGATTTTAAATTAGAACATTATGTTTCCATTGTAGTTTCACTACTTTCACTTTAAGGTACGAGAACATCTTTCACTTTACACACATCAAACGCTCCCAGACATCCTGACTCTCTACTCAAAGTCAGTCTTTCCTCGTCTTCGTCTCCAGACGGGATTTCCTGTCTGTGTCTGAGGGAGGGGCCGGATCTCAGGATCCCCCCCGCCCCCAACCACCTCCCAGCCCCGGTACTGGGGGGGACAGCAGTGAGCAGCACACTCACTCTCGTCATGTTTAACCGTAGCTTCCTGCTTTCATTGTTCAAGATGAACAGGAAGGATGAGCAATCTCAAAACCATCAGGGCTATTCTTCCTATTCTTCCCTTATTTTGTCCCCCTGTTGCTCGATGTTGTATCTGCTGGTGTTGAGCAAGAATAATCACTTAACTCACAGTAAAACACGGAGTCAGCAGATCCTAAAGTTGTTTATGGTGCATGTCCAGTCATAGGTCAACAGGTTTAGTACATCCCTGTTCTACTCTAGCTACACTGTTAGCTGTGACGGGGACTGTTTTATGTTTTTATCTAAAGTTGTTTTACCACAAATCTTGTGCAAATACAATAATTATCTCTGCAACGTTCTCATTTTACATAGGATAAATCATCACATAAACATAGTTGGGGAGCAGTGAACATGTCACTAAACTAGTAGTTGAACTACATTCATATTTGTACTAATCCTGAAAGGAAAGGAAAGATCTTTATTTTATTTTAGCATTGCTTCTCAACTGTATTTGAACCTCTTACACCAGCACCAACCTTTTCTTTCAACGCATTCGTCCGGCAGCCACCAACACACATTTGACCTTTCACCTTTATGTAGTGACGGCATGTGCAAAAGGGCGGGCAATGCTAAGCACTCATGTATTCATGGATAAAACCCCCAAATACCTGACACTGAGTAGCTGCTCCGACAAAACCTTTTTGCTATTGAGCTATGAAAGCCGAGAGTAAACACACACTCTACTGCAAAGACGAGTTGTTTTGTATTATATTCTGTTATAATTGCTTTTCCCTCAGTTGACATTCAGTCCAAAACCTCCATGTGGGAGGTGAAGCGAGTTATTCCTGAGCTATCAGCAGTAAATCTCTGTGATCACATTTAACTGCAGGACATGTCGTCTCAACAGCTTCGTAAACAAAGAAGACCTCAACACGACCTTTTGCACAAGTGTTGTTGCCTTTTTTGACCTGGTGCCATAATTGTTTTGTGTGTGTGTGTGTGTGTGTGTGTGTGTGTGTGTGTGTGTGTGTGTGTGTGTGTCTGTGTGTGGTAGAGCCTACATTTACTCAAATACTGGACTTGACCCTTGTGCCTCACTAGGGACATTTCTGGCTTTTTATTTTGTCAAATATTACAGCATGGAATCATGCATTATATTAAATCAGGCTTTCAATCTAAAGCTCTGGCTTCAAAATTGGCAAATTGGCAGATGTTTCTCATATTTGTGCTCTGCGGCATAAACAATCTATTTTCCTGATTGATTCATTGAAGAAAATATGCATTAAATGATTCGTATCCAACAATTTATGAGGAGTTTCTAAACCAGTGGCATCACTTTCTGACGATTGTCCGACAAAAATATCTCAACAACTATTTGAAGAATTGCCTCAAACTTTGGAATAAACATTCATGATCCCCAGAGGATGAATCTTACCAACTTTGGTGTTTCCATTAGCGCCATCATCAGGTTTTATTTGTCCATCACTTTGGTTCATATCTGCAAAACTACACTCTCTGTAATGCAACGTAACATACTTTGCATGTTTGGAAACTTGGAACATGATCTGGACTGAAAGTTAAAGGCTCTGCTCACACGCAAGTGTTTTCAGTTCAACTATTCACATCCTTTACTTCTAAGCGTACTAATACCACACTGTAAAAATACTCCACTACATGTACACGTCCTGCATTCAAAACCTTACTTGAGTTAAAGTATTTATCATCTTAGTTTATTAAAGTATGAAAGATAAAAATATTGATTGTTCTGTAAAATGTTCCCTGTCAGAGTTTGAATATTATATCTGATGTTTCTGGATTAATATTAACATTAATGTGTGTGTTACATGTTCCTGTTACATTAATGTGTATGTTACATGTTCCTGTTACATTAATGTGTGTGTTACATGTTCCTGTTACATTAATGTGTGTGTTACATGTTCCTGTTACATTAATGTGTGTTACATGTTCCTGTTACATTAATGTGTGTGTTACATGTTCCTGCTACATTAATGTGTGTGTTACATGTTCCTGCTACATTAATGTGTGTGTTACATGTTCCTGTTCCATTAATGTGTGTGTTACATGTTCCTGTTACATTAATGTGTATGTTACATGTTCCTGTTACATTAATGTGTGTGTTACATGTTCCTGTTACATTAATGTGTGTGTTACATGTTCCTGTTACATTAATGTGTGTGTTACATGTTCCTGTTACATTAATGTGTGTGTTACATGTTCCTGTTACATTAATGTGTGTGTTACATGTTCCTGTTACATTAATGTGTGTGTTATATGTTCCTGCTGCATTAATGTGTGTGTTATATGTTCCTGTTACATTAATGTGTGTGTTACATGTTCCTGTTACATTAATGTGTGTGTTACATGTTCCTGTTACATTAATGTGTGTGTTACATGTTCCTGTTACATTAATGTGTGTGTTACATGTTCCTGTTACATTAATGTGTGTGTTACATGTTCCTGTTACATTAATGTGTGTGTGTTATATGTTCCTGCTGCATTAATGTGTGTGTTACATGTTCCTGTTACATTAATGTGTGTGTTACATGTTCCTGTTACATTAATGTGTGTGTTACATGTTCCTGTTACATTAATGTGTGTGTTACATGTTCCTGTTACATTAATGTGTGTGTTACATGTTCCTGTTACATTAATGTGTTACATGTTCCTGTTACATTGATGTGTGTGTTACATGTTCCTGTTACATTAATGTGTGTTACATGTTCCTGCTACATTAATGTGTGTGTTACATGTTCCTGTTACATTAATGTGTGTGTTACATGTTCCTGTTACATTAATGTGTGTGTTACATGTTCCTGTTACATTAATGTGTGTTACATGTTCCTGTTACATTAATGTGTGTGTTACATGTTCCTGTTACATTAATGTGTGTGTTACATGTTCCTGTTACATTAATGTGTGTGTTACATGTTCCTGTTACATTGATGTGTGTGTTACATGTTCCTGTTACATTAATGTGTGTGTTACATGTTCCTGTTACATTAATGTGTTACATGTTCCTGTTACATTGATGTGTGTGTTACATGTTCCTGTTACATTAATGTGTTACATGTTCCTGTTACATTGATGTGTGTGTTACATGTTCCTGTTACATTAATGTGTGTTACATGTTCCTGTTACATTAATGTGTGTGTTACATGTTCCTGTTACATTAATGTGTGTTACATGTTCCTGCTACATTAATGTGTGTGTTACATGTTCCTGTTACATTAATGTGTGTTACATGTTCCTGTTACATTAATGTGTGTGTTACATGTTCCTGTTACATTAATGTGTGTTACATGTTCCTGCTACATTAATGTGTGTGTTACATGTTCCTGTTACATTAATGTGTGTTACATGTTCCTGTTACATTAATGTGTGTGTTACATGTTCCTGTTACATTAATGTGTGTTACATGTTCCTGCTACATTAATGTGTGTGTTACATGTTCCTGTTACATTAATGTGTGTTACATGTTCCTGCTACATTAATGTGTGTGTTACATGTTCCTGTTACATTAATGTGTGTTACATGTTCCTGTTACATTAATGTGTGTGTTACATGTTCCTGTTACATTAATGTGTGTGTTACATGTTCCTGTTACATTAATGTGTGTGTTACATTAATGTGTGTGTTACATGTTCCTGCTACATTAATGTGTGTGTTACATGTTCCTGTTACATTAATGTGTGTGTTACATTAATGTGTGTGTTACATGTTCCTGCTACATTAATGTGTGTGTTACATGTTCCTGCTGCATTAATGTGTGTGTTACATGTTCCTGTTACATTAATGTGTGTGTTACATGTTCCTGTTACATTAATGTGTGTGTTACATGTTCCTGTTACATTAATGTGTGTGTTACATGTTCCTGTTACATTAATGTGTGTGTTACATTAATGTGTGTGTTACATGTTCCTGCTACATTAATGTGTGTGTTACATGTTCCTGCTGCAGATGTTTCCCTCCTTTACATCCTGTTGGTAGTTTAATGTACACGATGCATCAGATTCTATAAGATCATCACATGTTTTGTATCTTTGTCTCTAAAAAGTCAACTTTTCATGAGTTCCTCAGAAAAACAGTTTTCAGCTTTGTGACATCATCTTCCAGCTGATCAAGAAGCTTTTTAAAGACTTTATTTATCTGAAGGAGGATCTTCTCATAAAGGAAACTTCATCCTTCAGTTCATCACAAACATTTAAAATCATCTGGAGATGCATGGTTTTCACTGGACAGGAAGGGACTTTCAGATAAATGTAGTAAATAGTAAATAGTACAATATTTACCTCTGAAATGTAGTTGAAGTATAATCTGGCATGAAAAAGTAAATGCTGAAGTAAAGTACCTCAAACGTGTACCTAAGCAGCATTTCAAACCTGAGCATTAAAAGCCTGCAGTGTGAACATGAAACTCTTAATTATGTCAGAAAACTGCAGGGGAGCCTCACACTCAGCACCTTGTCCACGCTGTAATTACACTCACATTTAAATAACAGCGTGCAACATGTTAAAACCTTTTACGTCAATACATAAAGCCGTGTTTTTATCTTAATCGAGGCCTCGGGGGGCACAGAGGCTGAACTGTGCTGAAGTTGGAGTCAGTGGAAAGTGCTTGGCTAGTGGAAACCACAGAGCAGCTATAAACAGAGCGGCTGGTGGCGACCACTAAAGCGTGCCGACACACCCAGCAGCTTCCCTGCTGCTCCACCCGGCTTTTAGATTCCTACTGCAGACGTAGTTCACTCCAAAACACCAACAAACACATATTTTAAGGAGGTTTAAAGGGATAGTTGGTATTTTTTGAAGTGGGGTTGTATGAGGTACTATCCTAACTTTGATGGCGGTTGGCACGCCCCCAGTTTGGAGAAACAGGAGTAGAAGCACGGAAGTAAATCAATGTACTGCTGTGGACGAGTGCAGCAGCAAAACGTATTTTAACCACCTAAAGAAATTACTTAAAATATCAGCTTAAGTGTACGCTATATTTAGAATATTTTCACTGCTTTACCTTACCGTCAGAAAGCCCTTTTCAACGAGGAGCTGAAGCCGTTATCTATGTTCTCTTCAAATCCACCATACTCCATTGAGAAAAACAGCAATTTTACCTTGCATAACACGGAAGTTGCCGACCTACTGCTGCCTCAATCGGTTAGTTTGTTTGTGTTCTTGTGTGACTTTGGTGTTTTAAAAGGCTAGGTCAGATGCATTAAAGTCAAACAAAAACACAAGCAAACTAACCGATAGAGGCAGTGGTAGACAAGCAACTCCCGTGTTCTCAGAGGTAAAATGACTGTTTTTGTCAATGGAGTCTGGTGGCTTTGAAGAGAGCGTCGATAACGATTTAAGTTTGTGTTGTAGCTTCGTCTGACTACTTTTTAAAATGACAAAACTCTGGACATACAATCAGACGTTCTCTTTTAGTGGAGAGCTAACTTATGTCTCAACAAACGTTGCCTTTTTCTTACGCTCCCAGAGCATTATGGGTAGTGAAGTCCTTTTAATACAACGTAAGGCATTTGGCCTCTAAATCATTTTCTATACCTATAAATCAAATATTCAAATGAATTTGAATTAATGTATTAATAAGCACCCCCACTTTAAAACATCCAAACTATCCCTTTAAGGGTTAAACATAAAGACAGAATAACCAGAAAGCATCCAGGAGGTTTTCAAAATCAAAATAATATTTATTCCATAGTTTCCAAAAATACTGCTCAATATAAATATTACAAAATACTGTGAATAATACTGTGTGTCTTTACTTTAAAAACATTTGGGATGAAAACACGGACAGACTTTAGATGAGGGCTGCAGCTTTGTCGTGTTAAACATATTCAAACATATCTGCTGATGTTTTTCATCCCCACACCTCCGACAGTAAGGCTTTAAAGGAAAAGTTCAACATTATTTACTATTAACCCTTTCATCTAACAATGAGTTAATAACCATATTTCCCAAAATGTTGAACTGTTCCTTCATTTCAATATAACAACTGTACATATTAGTGTGTAGATGCAATGTCACTCCACTAAACGGGGAACTTAACGTGGGAAAATAGGGACAAAGTTGTAAAATGCCAAAGTTACCCTTTAACCTGGACATGTATAGTCACTTGACCTGCTGAACTTTTCGTCTTTCAATCGATATAAAAGAGATTTCACAGTGGAAAAACCTTAGTGATGATTTACAGATAATCAAAGATCAAAGATAATCCTATTTTCTTAATTGTTTTTCCATAAAACAAGAAAGAAATCTCCCGGTAAATTGAGATGAATCTGTTTGGTCTCAGTGTGTTTTTCCTTGTTCTGAGAAATGTACAGAAATGTGTTCCAAAAGACAGAATATTAACAAATATATTTGATGTCCAACGACACATTTATCTGTGCAATGAAATATGAATTTATGACTCCCTATTAAACCGCCATAAGTAAGAAGATTCATTTCAGAATAAATGCAGTTGTTACCAGACATGAATCCGCTCGATGAAGCTCTTCAGACAGAATACTGTGAACTCAGACATTCAAATAAGATGTTTGCCAACAGCCACAGGCAGCTACTTCACTCACCGCCAAACCCTGGTGGTTTATGAGAGTGTATTTATAGGCCAGAAAGAAGCTGTGACAGCAAAATGATCTTTTAAAAACTTGACCGTGCCCTCAGTCTGATTGTCTCGATGCACAGAAAACAGCTCTATTCCACACAACAAGTCTGAAATGAGAAGTGTGTTTTCCCTTCATCCTTTCTGTGAGAAATACTGACTTTGGATGCAGCAGAAAGGATGAACCAAACGTCCTCCGGGTATTCCCAATTGCACGTGATCGTCCACACACAGCTCTCGCTTCAGCATTTAGTCGTAGCCGAGCCCTTGTCGCTCGTCTTTGAGTCGATTTTGGCCACCAGCAGTCTGAGGGATTCTCCTGAGGATCGGATGAGTTCTCTCCCGCTGAAATTAAAACAACACGCTGTAAAGAAGCAGTGACAGGAAGCAGACTAATATCTGCAGACCTGCGTGAACTTTAACTTTTAAAAAGTTGTTCTTGTGTCCTTAGAGGAGAAAAAACTTCAGAATTTTAACCCTTTAAATGCCAGTTTGTTTACATCATGTCACAATCACTGTTGTTGTCGGTTGTTTTTTTTTGACAAATATTTAATAATTTTCTGTATACTAAATGCTAGGTAAAAAAAAAAGGCTGTATACGACAATATGTAGCAACAACAGTATTATTATTTGTTTGTGCCGTATCAGATTTAAAATATAAAAATCCCCTTCCTAAAACTTCTATAGAAATACTGTATATATATATATATATATATATATATATATATTCTTTTCCACTTTCACTGACATCCAACATCAGACCTGATCGAAACTACCAAATATTAATTAATCTTCTGAATTTTAATCAATTAAATGCCAGTTTGTTTACATAATGTCACTTTTGTTTTTTAAGGATAAAAAACTAAGATAAATACAAATATTTCATAATTGTATTCATAATGTATACTAAATGCTAGGGGGATTTCTTTCTCAGTGTTTGGATATGTCAATAATAAGCAAAAATATTGATTTTGATGCATTTTTATTTTTCGTGCAGGAAACTAGAAAGAAATATCTTGTAAAAAACATAATACAATATCTCAATCTAGTAAAAACTATAATTCTAAAGCCCTGGCTCTAGATTGAAAGCCTGATAAATTACAATGCATGCTTTCATGCTGTTATTCATGCTACATTTGACTTATTATAGGAGCTGAATTTTAACTTAAACTTGTCAAAATGTATGCATTAACAGCCAAAAATGTCCCTAGTGATGCACAAGGATTAAATACTTACATGTTGTACTCCATCCCGACCACGCTGATGCCGTTAACAGCCAGGATGCGATCGCCCGTTCTCAGTTTCTGACACTGAGCGGCAGGAGAGTCGGGCACCACTGACTTCACATAAATGCCGCTCATTCTCAGCTGTGTTTTCTGTACAAACAAAAAACAGCTGAAGTCAAAGATTATTGACATTTAGAGACAGTCAGCCAGTGTGCTCAAATATTTATATTGTTTATTTACTGTGTGTTACCATCATTAAGCTGTTTTTAACGATACATTTAAACTAAAAAGCTGTCCTCAGGGTGCGGTAATACTTTATGTTTTAAACCCAATCAGCTCTTGTTCATGAGGTTGTACTGCAGAGCCCCCGTCAGTCAGTAAGAACATTTAGTGAGATTGGATTTGTAGTTAAAATCCCTCCAGTTCACAGTCTGATCTCATTAGTCTTCATCAGATCTCAGCAGCTACATACGTTTTTTCTGTCCGGATTAAAAACTATGAAAACACAAAAGCCCACGAGAAACAATCCAGATAAGAGTTCAAGGTCATTTTAACTGTGACAGTAAATACTTCAATGTTATGAGAAAAAGAAAAGGATGTATGCGGGTTAAAGAAAGAAAGAAGTCGCACCGTCCCATCTACGAGCGCCAGACCGAGACCGTGAGGTCCTCTGTGAAGCTCCACCGTGAACACTTCCTCTCTGTCTTCTTCTTCTTCTTCTTCTTCTTCTTCTTCTACATTCTCCGTCTTCCCGTCTGCACATCCACTAGCTGAACACACAAAGACACAAATACTCATCAAAACTGACTTTTAAAACCTCGTTAGCTATAAAATCAGGAGTTGTTCTGTAAATGAAGCTTTGGCAAAAGTTCGAAAAGGAAGATCTTCTTTCTCACATTTAAAAAAAATATTATTTTCAATTAAACGCTGCTTTCAAATTTGACAGTCAGAAAAAAAGATCCTATTTTCATGAGGAATGAAATCAAGAGATATTTTATTGTGACAATCTTATCATAGACATTTACAAAGATTTTCATTTCAAATCAGTTTCCCCTTCTGCCCAAAAATGAGTAAAAACGCTAACATTGAGTTTATTAAATGTCTTCTATATGAAAATATTTGACTTTGATATATATCTTTGAGGTCATAGATACCAAACACTTGATTGTGCTCCTTGTAGTCTCTGAGATACAGCCATTTGTTATGATACTATATTTAGTCTTTGGAAATATATAGAAAACACAGTAGTCCAATGTGCCCAAAATACTAAATATAGTGTGATAAGAAAAACAATTTTTCATTGTTTTTTTTCATCAGATTTCAGCAAAGAAAATTCTACATTTCAGCTGCAGAAATGTGTTAAAATGATTGTACTAGTGGTGGCAGCACACTTAACGTAATGTATCATAACCTTGTTCTGCAGACAGTAAGCACAGCTGTGGGGAACTTTAGATGAAGTGTTAACATTTTAAATGATCCTGCTGGAACTCGACCTGTTAGCGTGCTGTAACAGACACTTCCTGTCTTCCTCGTGTGTTTCGTCCTGTCACAACAACGCAGCAGCAGTAGTAGCGCTCCCAAAAAAAAGGAAAGAAAACCTGTTTCCACCCCGGCTGCTCCTGCTCGACCTCCCTCCCCACTTCCCTCCGCCTTTTCCCAACATGCAGCCTGTCTGCCCCCCACGCAGGACCCTAACCCCCGAACAATGCCGCCACCGATTAAGATTCCACGCACCAACCCAACTGTAAATTCCCATGACGGATCGGCCACTGCTCTTTTCTCTCCTGACATCACCACCTCTCTGTAATTCTTGGGGCCAGATTAAAGGATTACCAAACTTTCAAAATAACATTAGCTGTTAGCCAAAAAACCCCACACAGAGGTAGATAACACCGGAGGCCAAGGTACGGCTCCGCATGGTGATATGCAGGGTGTAAAAAAACTAACTCCATCATTATCATCCAGATTAATTTACAGAAATGGCTGCTTCTACAATATCTGAAAAAATCTCTTAAAATGACAATTTCAGACACTTCTCATGAGAATTTATCAAATATATAATATATATAATACAAGATAAAATGTTAATTTACTCCAGAAGATCAATGACTAGAGGGGAATCTTGGATATAAATAAGTGCTGGGAGAAAAAGTAAAGTAAATCCCTAATTTATAGATTTTTGCAGTGTTTTAAACAGTTTAACTACTAATTATTTCAGAATCAGAATAAGTTTGCCTTGGTGTTTGTTGCATACAATCAAATTCATATTGAGAGGATATAAAAATATAGAAAATACTATCACAAATATGTTCAATAAGTTATATAAGTTAAATATTATCTATTATTTTTTTAATGATTATTTCATATTCATTATCTATTTTATTTGTATATTTTATTCATGAATTATTATCTATTTTATTTTAGAATGATATTTCTTATGAATTATTATCTATTTAGTTTTATTACATTTTTACATTACAATTTTGTATTCATTATTATCTGTTTTATTTAAATTGTTTTTTATCATTAATTACTAACTATGATCTATTATCGTTAAATGTTTGACATTTAAGCTTTAAAGATGATTATAAAAATAGTTTCAGATTAATATTAATCGTTGCATGATAGTATTAATTATGCAGATTGTGTTAAAGTACCGGTAGTTAAAATACTGCCAATTAGGACAGGTGTACGGAGATTGGTGCCAGATGGCTTTGTTTCAATGTAATCCTCAAACCCTTTCAACAAATTACTTTTATAAAAGGCACGAACAGAGAAAACGTAATACAACAAGTAACCAATGAGAGTAAAGACGTCTGATTAGGATCAACAAAATCCTCCAGCTTTAAAGCCTTTCTGCCACAGTGGGAGGTCTGTGAGGCATTAACACAGGTTGAACCTCTTAAACACAAACACAATCACATGTGACGAAAAATGTTTCTGAAGGTCTGATTCAGATCTGAGGACCAAAAGAAAATGAAGACATCTTTTGTCCTGGGAATACCAGAAAACCTGACCACTGAATTATTTAGAGGTATTATTAATTATTAAGGCAAAAGAACGGCATTTATGTTATTCAACATTAGATTGAACACAACATAAACTTTACATGCAGCATGAACTTCGCCATTAGCTGCGAGGAATATGAAATGCCAAGTTAATTGTCTGTAATCTGAAACATTTCATTGTACAAACTAACAAAATGTGTTATTGCAAGTAATTTAGCGTTTTCAAAGTTATACTATTAAAGGCATACTTCACCCACAGAATAACCATTTGTATATAAATTGCTCACACTGTGTTAATAATAAAATAAAAAAGGGAGAAAAGTCTTGATGAATTGAAGTGAATCGGAGTCGTGTTTAACAACAGCAAAACTTTATAAAAAAAAAGTTTACAAACTCTCACACATTTCATGCATTTTAATCCAAGTCTCATTTATCCACTCGTACGCTCACTGCTTCACAAACACATGCATCTTCACGAAAACCTTAGCATTTTATTATATATTTTTATATTTAAAACAATATTGAAGTGTAATTGATATACAAATGGTCATTTTGTGGGTGAGGTATTCCTTTAATAAGAAAGATGAGAGTACTTATTCCGCCACTCTTTCCACAGATACTCTAAGATTAGATAAAGTGCAGTATCATTTTCCTAACACAAAACGTGGAGGGGTCGACTCTCACTCTGACTCCCTCCCACTCCTACAGATGACCTCATGATGGAGGCGTCTAGAAACAATAGATGTGGGAGAGGAAACACTCTTTCCTTTGCAGAGCGAGCCCGCCCTGCACAGCCTTCCACTTGAAATTCCTGACCCCCAGAGTCAGTAAAAAGATGAAGGCGCTGCACCTCTTTTATGTCGAGGATACCTTTTATGTGGAGCATGAACAAATATGCAGCAGGTCCACGAAGGTCAAGTCACTAAATACTTTCCTTAATAGATTCAGTCAGAGGAGGTTGAACGAGGTTTTAAGAGGTGACCTCACTCCAGACGTTAGGAACAGGGGACAACGTTTGAATTGAGGCGGACAGACTCTCAGTGACAGAGCTGTGTGTCATCTGAATCAAAACCTGCTGTGTGTAAGAGAAGCCATGAATGGGCCTTTTGAGAAGCTGTCGGTTTCTCATCATGTGCGGTTTACTCTTTGTTTCATGGTTTTCTTTGTACGTGTACGCACACTTAGTTATCATCTTCTATCGTCAGGTTTCAGTTAATGTTTTTCAGCTGTTTGTGGCTTTAAAAGAAAACTTTAAAGCCGGACTCCAGACTTTTCTTTAACCAGAATATTAAGTAGTACTTTTTCTTCTTTACTGGCAGTCGGTCTTTGCCTGCACTTTCATCATCTTTAATAATAAAGGTATAGGCCGCTTCATTTTTGGAGCACGATAACAGCTAAATGGATTGTTTCGTAAAGTTCTACGCTGCTACGTACAAGCGCAGGGCACCAATGGTAACAATCATTATGCACTTGTAAAAATGCGAAGTTGCAGTCTGAAGCCCTGCTTTAAAGCATCTGTGAAGCAAGGTTTGTTTTTAAAATAAACATTCTTTTATTACCTCCACCATGAAGGTTAAAATAAATGTTCATTTTAAATGTTGTTATTGATATTGTTTGTTCTGTTCTGTGATGTTTACTTGTCAATGCCTGACAAAGATCTCCCATAGATTGAAACGTTCCTCCCCGTTGAATTACATTTTCAGGGAGCTTTCAGTAAAGTGTGCAGATCTTTAGTCTTCTGCCTCTTCAGTTACCTTTCTTTTGCTGGCGGGCGCCCTCCTGCAGATCCGCCTCCAGCTCGGCCAGCTCCATGCCCTGCGGGGTGTTGGGTGGAGTCAGCAGGCAGGACGGGTCCAGTGCCATGCTCTTGTGGTAGCCCATGTCGATCTGTCCTCCTGGGAGGGTGTTTTGCAGCTCCAGGCTCTTCAGCTTTTGGGTCAGGACCGCCTCACAGCTGCTCAGGTCACCGTGAGATCCTCGGGCCTGAGACGGCTCCACTGGGGAGGCAGGGTCCTGGCAGGTATCCGGGTCAGAGACCGCCTGATGGGCAGGGTCCTGGAAGACTCTTACGGAGGACGAGGTTGTAGACTGGCTGTCTGTGGTTGCCTAAGGAACATAAAGTCAATCAATACCAGACGTAGAAACATCAAGGTGCCTCATTTCCTGCTCCAAGGTCAGAGAGCTTGTTACCTGTTCCTCCACATCGGGCTCGGCTTGGGTTTCACTGCGGGAGAGTCGGCGTATGAACTCCTGCAGATGGCTGAGCTGTTCGAACAGAGCGGACTCCACGACGGGTTTACACAGCTCCAGGTGAAACGTGCTGCTGGGCAGGATGAGCGGCGGGTGGCTGTCGAAGCTCTCCAAGATGTCGGCTGCAGGAAGAAAGAAAGAGCATCCATCACCATCAACACAAGCTTTATTACAGCCTTCTAATGAAATTCCATCCTGTAACTTTCAAGTAGAGTTGCCGTATTTTGGTTAAAGAGATAGTTTGTTTCAAGCCGTTATCTATGCTCTCTTAAAAGCCACCATACTCCATTGACAAAAACAGTGATTTTACCTCGCAGAACAAGAGAGTTGCCAGTTAGTTAGTTATTGCGTGACCTTGGTGTTTTAAAGCGTTAGTTCGCATTCCCCAAAGACACACAATAACACAAACAAACGTACTGATCAAAGCATCGGTAGACCAGCAACTCTCGTGGTCTCTAAGGTCAAATGACTGTTTTTGTCAATGGAGTCTGGTGTAGGGCTGCACCATCTATTGTCCTGTATCATCATTGCGATGTATATCGCAAATGCGATATTGAAAGATCTTTTTGAAAGAGAGCATGAGTAGAAAAGTGCAAATAAAACATTTTATTTATTTAATTCAACAAGCAATTTTATTTTATATTTTAGCAGTATATTGAAAGCAACAGAAAGGCAGAACTGAGTACATTATAATATCTGTTATTGCAACATTTAACAACCCTATCACATGTTCACCCCTAAATATAGCATACACTTAAACAGATTTTTTTTAAGCTAGGCTTTGTTTGAGGTGGCTAAAATACTGCTGCCGCCCACGTCCACTTTACTTCTGTGCCGAGTCTGTTTCTCCAAACTGGTGGCGTGCCAACCACCCTCTACTGCAGGTAAGACTATGGATAAGTTCCACATACAACCCCACTCAGAACAGTCTCTTTAACAAATAATTAAAAGCTGTAAATAAAGTTCAGAACTGATGCAACTGTTGCTGGATCAGCTACTGGTATTTCTTTTTTACGCAGCAGAATGGAAAGGAAACTATGAGCTGAAGCTGATTGGTGGAGACAGACTGACAGAACAGGATTACTCTGGAGGTAAACACAGACTGAGAGGAAGACTGCCACTTATAAATGTACGTGAGTCAGTGTGAAGGTGTACTATTATTATAATTACAACATGATTAGGGTAGAAAATTAAATATTTTTGCACAGGACAATTTTAGGCAATTTTGCCCCCTAATGTTTGAAATTTAGAGGCATTTACATCCACAATTACACCTTTTATTTTGTCTTCTTGATTGTGTTTTATGGAGCATCTTGAATTTTGGGGCAATTTTGTAAATAAGTAAATTGTAAATTAAAGTAAAAAGTAATTTTGGAACAAGTATAATAAGTTTATACGAACTTGTTACATTATGATTGATGTTTCAGCAACAGTTTTCTTTCTTCAGAGCTTCTGAGCAGAGTTCAGCTTAGTTTTAATTACACTTGAGTTGTGTAATTGTGAGTCTCATGAAGTTGTGTGCAGTGACGCATGTCTACAGTCAAGCCTGGACATGCAAGCTGCACAATATATTCCTGCTGAGCGAAGAGTCAGGGTCGTTGTTTGGCATTCTTAGTGTTTTAACATTTTCATCTATATTATAATATATATTTAAAGTATGCCAGTAAATCCACACATTTCTATTTACGAAAACTAAAACAAGAAAAGTCATGCGTATACATTTGTAAGACCTTTTATTTTCTACATTTATTATATTATTTAAATCAGTCCAGATTGTTTTTAAATTGCAATTAATAATCATTTTTATTAGTGAATCATCTACCGATTTCTTCCGGCCAAAAGTCCAAAACGAAAATGACTAAAACCATTCATATTAGCAGATTATGTTTTCTGTCATTTTATCGATGAAACGTTTATCCTTAGGATGGTCTACGTCACTCACCCGTCCTGACAACTTCGTCTGCATCGTCCAGTGTCGGGGTCCATCCGGTGGGACAGGCTTTACCAGAGCTGTACTCCCGCAGCATGTGGTGAAGCTGAGCAGCGTTCAGGCCAGAAAACTCTGTCCTGAGGGAAGCCCAGGACGCCTGGACGGACATAAAACAACAAAGAGAGACATTGAAAGACATGAAGGAAACTTATTCTAAAACCCTTCACAACAACTTAATCCTGGTGCCTTACTAGGGACAGTTTTGGCTTTTTAATTTGTATATAAATATTGGCTTAAGTGTGAATTCCTTTTCTAATTTTGGAAGTCAGTTCCTATAATAAGTCTGTGCAGCCAAAATACAGACACTCAGATCCTTAAGACCAAAAAAGTCCCAACTAAAATCCATGTAAACCACAATTTTTAATCCCACGGCCATTACAGCATAAAATCATGCATTCTGTTATATAAGGCTTTAAATCTAGAGCCCTGGTAGTTTTTAGTATTTTCTACCAGATTGAGACATTTTTATTAAGATAAAATAGCATTTATTTAATAGATTAAACGGCCGGGACATCTCTGCAGCACCAACATATTTTGCCTTTAACATGTGATTTGGATATTGCACTAGTCCATATTATTCCATATATGATTTCAATAAAATTCAGATTAATTGTTTGGCCTTAATACACATTATCAATTCATTGTCACAACCATTGCACAACAGTGTAAACAAACTGGCATTTAAAGGGTTAACATTCTGAAAATGAATGAATATTTGGTGGTTATGATCAGGACTGAAGTTGGTTAAAAGATTCAACTCAGTGAAAGTGGAAAAAGGTTGTCCTCTAAGAACATCAGAGCGACTTCTTTAAAGGGGCACAAGATCTAAAAGACAGGATTGTAAAAGTGATGGTTTATTCTTAAAGATCGAGCCACAAAAGCTCTTTGTAGTCATTGTGAGAATGACAGGGAGGGAGAAACAAGTATGTTCCCATCATGCTTGTTTCCAAATAAGGGAGCGAAGTCATTGCTACTCTCTTATTTGCATGCAGAGTACTTTAAACCAATTATATGATCTAGTAAATGTTTTTTGTCCTTGTGGTAATAAAGCCTCTTGGGAAAATATTTCTCCACTGGTGAATACAGAAGCACTTCAAGTTGTTTCACCTTATTATAATCAACACGTAATTCTTGTTCTGTGCATCGTGAGAAGTGTAAACTTTATTATCTGTCGCTCAGCGCCTCAGGTTTCTTATCAGGAAATACGACACATTGGAAAGATAATATTTGAGAAAGTAGCTTGAAGATAAGGAAACAGGTGAGTCACCCTTCAGCTACGTTCATGTGATTATTACAAACATTACGTCGTTCATTCATTCTGTTTCCAGTTGAATTGGTGGAAGTAGGACTTTGCCCAGACATGCCAGGGCCACAAAATAAACCAACCAATGTTGTTTAACACAAACGCACTGAGCTCAACAGAAGGTGAAGTTTAAATTATGCTTATTAAAGCTGCCGAAATGTAAAAATGTCTGTTTGTTATGTCTGAGATCTAAAGTTTGGCGGCTCTTTTCCTCCTAAAAATAACTCCTCAGATGTTCTTCATAATTGCTGGCAAAACAAGCGACGCCACATCCCTCTGTGTAATTTACAACTGTGCCACTTCAGTTTTTTAAAAGCCCAGAACTACTCCAGATGGAAAAATCTGTCGAGGGTGTGTGCTCCGCTGCAGCAGCCACAAAGTGACCTCATGCCAGGGCAGGAATACATAAAACCACCAGCTTCCTAGCATCCAGCCAACACCAAGAACAGACAAGACGCAGCCTTCAACAGCTGTGTGATGAGGGGGGGTTGGTGCTGGTTTGTGCCCCGGAGATGTTTCAGGCTGGTACAACTGTGAGTCATACAGTGAAAACAGGTGTGTAAAACTCATATTAACCCAGATCCACCAATTATAGTACTACTGACACAGAGCAGCATCATATCAACTTAAAATAACTTCTGTGGTCAGTTGAATTACCTTAAATTTAGAGCTGTACCGAATGTAATTTATTTGTTATTTTTTTACATCTAATCTTCTATTGGAATTTTCGAATGAAGCTTCGAATGTCACCCATGTGAGGATCTGCACAGATGGAGCTCAGGCAATGACTTGGAAATGAGGAGTTCTGCGAGCGCTAGTCAAGCGTGTGTGAGTGTGTTCAGGGGGGTTTGAAAGTATTTTTCATGTATGAAAGTAACTACTGCTTTCTCGTCCTTTGGTTTACAATCAACCCTCACAAAGTTATGTCCCAGGAAGAAGTAATGCTCTCACTGCAGCTGTCTTGTAAAGTGGACAAATAGTTACAGGCAAGCTTTGATCTGAAAGGCATACCTGGCTAATTTTATGTGCCGGTTTCCCTTTATATATTTAATAGCCAGCGAAGTGAGAGCTTAGCTTCCTTCTGCGGTACAAGCTTTGAATGGTTAACTAAGAGAACGGTGTGCTTAAGGAGGGATTAAATGTTAAAGTGGCAGCAAAGAGTAAAAACAAGCGAAAGCAAAGCAGATAAAAAGTTGATGTTCTAGTGATGTGTGAGTGCGGTATTCCTGAGCATACACTGAAACAGAGGCGTTAAAATCCCTTTACTCTAATGTATTTATCTGTCTTTGAACAGTACAATGCTATCTGAGCTCTGGCCACGTTTCCACTTGTTTAACGTCAGAATAAATAGGATTAAAGTTGATAATATAATACATAAATACATAGGTGGATTATGGGACAATGGGCCCCTGGGCATGGACATGCAAAAGGCCCAACCACCTCTCGTATAGGACACACATTATAGTTTTCTTAGCCTCTTTTTGTTGTCATTTTGTGTCTCTTTGTAGTCAAAGTGTTTCTTTCTGGTTATTTTGCACCTTTTCATGGTCGTTGTGAGTCTCTTTGTGTCTCTTTGCAGCTGTTTTGCATTTCTTTGTATTTATTTTAATCGATCCATGCATACACACTCTCGCTAACAGGATATACTCAGGTCCTTAGGATTTTAAGTGAGATAAGAGAAAAGCCAAACCTTCATCATGGGTTGATCATTTTAGTCTATTTACTTTGTTCCCGAAGGCCATTTCCTCATATCTGATTAATGTGAATCAGTATTACTATAACCATGAACCAATAACATGCTTCCACAGACTTTACACAATGTTTGGGAACAATAAGAAGCTGTAGAAAAGAGAAGTAGCTACATCTCTGCATGGGGAAGGGTCAGATCAAACATGTTGCACCGAATACATAAACATAACAAACTGACACCTTAAAGACAATGAAAACATTCTGCTGACGGCAACGTGACTCGACTCTCGAGGCTACACCCGCCCAAGGAGAGACAAACAGGAAAGGAGAGACGGATGTCCTCTGACCTGCAGGAGGGTTTCTTTGGGTGTGGCCAGCAGATTGACAGCAGTAGAAAGCTTCTGGAAGAATTCGTTGGCCAGATCGCCGAGGCCGATGCTCTGGACCCAATCCATCAGCAGGTCCAGGTTGGCCCGGATCTGAACCCCTCGGGACCACTGGTAGAACCCAGCGACCGATCCTGAAGAACAAGGTGTTTAAAATTAGAGATAATACTGCAACCTAACTAATGCTCAAATCTTATAGAGCAATTCATTCTCTAGTTGGTGAGCTAGTTCAGTTTGAACCAGAGCGGTGGCGCTGAAGTCTCACCTCTCTCCATGAGGGCGTTGAACAGTGATGCGTTGATGAAGAAGAACAGGTAGGCACAGAGTTGTGACGAGATGTCTGGATGGACCTGGAAGGCCGTGAGAAGCTTCAGCGCTTCCTTCAGCACCTCCAGGATGCCACCAAGTCCATCAGGCACTCGCAGCTGGCCACTCTCTGAGAACGGGTTCCCATCCAGCAGTCCGGGCAACGCTGAATACATACTCTGTGGAGAGAGAGAGATGGTGACAGTTTACATCTCTGCACGCTGTACGAAGCACTAGATAACCGCTGCTAATGCACCATGGGAGAAAGCAGCGATAAGGCTGATAGTGAGTATCATTTAAACACAAAAATGTACAACATGTAGACACAACTTTCCTTCTTCTTTATGTGACTTCTGATTATATCAGTGCAATAAAGTTAGAAGGAAAATAATGTTCTTTTTCTGTCTAACATAATGACTCAAAGAGAGGAAGGCCTTCACAGAGCGTTCAGGAAACTTTGCAGGAAACATAAAAGCCCAGCTGAACGCTTGAAAACAAAGAACACTGACAATTATGATAAAACAACAAACCATTGCTATGTCAATGTTAAAACATAAGTATATTCAACAATAAACAAATACAACTATTGGCAACAATGTTTTCTCTCTTCTTTGAATTTTAAAATGAAAAAAGGTCAAACTTATATGACCATTTAGTTATAGAGATTAAATTCATAAATGTGCTTCTTGCAATAAGGAAGTGAGCTAAGTGACACCATGCATACATACATAACAAACTGACACCTTATAGACAATAAAAACATTACCATTTACCATTTTAGTCTAAGAGAAAATCAGAAGTTTCCTGTAAATTTATGACTTAAATCTCAGGTCATTTATTTATTTGTTATACCTACATTAACCCTGATACACCATTACTGAAGTATAATAACTGGAGAAACGAGACAGCAAACTGCAAACACTGCAGAATCTTCTCGCAAACTGTTTTATTGAACACCACCTCACTGATCCGGCTTTTATCACTACTCCTTGTTCTGACACAGTTCTGCCATTGTTTCACATGGCATGACATCACCTGTACACACACACACACACTCTCTTTCTCACTCACACAACATGACTAAGATAATGACCTCAGACAAACTAAAAGATGCCATAAAGACTACAATAACCCTAATTCCTGGAAAACAGTTCATATGAGCCTCAGCAAAACTGCAGGTGCTGGTCGGTTATCATGGAGACCGACTGCAAGGAGACAGTAGACGGTTGTTAAAAAAACATCTGGATGCTTACACATTTTCTTCACATCTGTATGGCCTTTTGGGAACCCACTAGCACATAAATATACATTTTTCCCATATATTTCCCCTTATTTTTGTTCTACTTAGCACTGTTTTGTGTTGTATTTAACAGCTGCATTAATGCCCTTTGGCTACGTTGTATTCATATTCTATATTTAAAAAGAAGAAGTGATGAAGTGATAGCTGTAAAGTATGAACATTGAGTCATATTTTACAGGAAATCAACTGAAAAACAGCTTCTCTTCTTTTCCCCTGTTGGGTGTTTCTCTGATGACAGTGTGTCTTCCTCTACAGGAAGCACATCCTCTTTTTCTTTAAATCGGAAAAATAGTTACCAACAAACGAGATCAAAAGAGAGATATTGCAATGCATCTTAATGCTAAAATCAAACTTGAAACTGTTCGATTAAGAAGCCTCAAAAAGGCAAAAATAAACATGATGGCAAACTCCCTCTGAAAAGCCACAACAGTAAAATGTTTCTTTTTTCAGTACAGGCTGTAGAACTATGTCTGAGTATTCAAAACAACAGCACAGACTGTTCCTGCTTCCTTCCCTCCCTTCATCAAACAGTCTCTGTGCAGGGTGGTGGTGTTTCTGCTGCTGTGATGTCGACTAGATTCTGCATGAACCAAACAGCCTTTAATAAGCATCTTTAACATGGGAAAGTCTCATAAATATAGCCTGGGAGTGTCCTGTCGGCCTGTAAAAGAGCAGAGCTGACTGCTGACTGTAACAAAGCAAATCCAGACACACACTAAAATGCCTTTCCAGCAAGTCTATACTGAAGTGTGTCCAGGTTTAAGTTTTTAAGGCATTAGAGCAGGGGTCTTCAACGTTTTTCAGGCCAAGGACCCCCAAACTGGTGTAGCGTGGAGCAGGGACCCCCTACTGTATATATTGTATAGAAGAGGCTTGAATAGGTCCGTGCGATAGGGGGGGGGGGGATTTCTTTTAGTTCACTCCTCTCCTTTCATCCGCTCTGTCTCTGACTGTAGGTGTGTGTGTCAGGAGCGAAGTCCCGCCCCTCGCGAAACACAGCGGAGGAGGGAATGTGAATGCGCAAAGCAAAAAATATATTTTTAAATAAAATATATATTGGAATAATACTTTTTTTTGTTTTTATAAAATTTGCTTTATCTACAAACAATTTTCTGACCCCCCTGCAGTACCTGTGACATATGCATTAGGGATGTAAATAACATCTGTTTCCTGTGGTGTACACCAAGGCTCCATCTTGGTGATAAAAATATAATTAAAAGTTGTGGAACCACTGCTCTAAAGGGTCTGTGTATTCTTGTTTTGTGGCACAGAGAA
Source organism: Cottoperca gobio (assembly GCF_900634415.1). NCBI lineage: Eukaryota > Metazoa > Chordata > Actinopteri > Perciformes > Bovichtidae > Cottoperca > Cottoperca gobio. The sequence goes on from NC_041362.1 coordinate 2,061,290, forward strand.
TAAGATAAGATACTTTATAGAGTGCTGCAGGGATGAAGCATATATATATATATATATATATATATATATATACATTATAGGCCGACACCCGGAAGTTAGCGCCACACTGGTTCACTCAACAAAAAGGGAATTTTCTGTTGGATTTTTGATTATTACAGAAAAAAAACTCTGTGGCAAACAAACGTTTATGATACCTGCGCATTTTGTTCAACAGGATAATCACCACATATTAACGACACTTTTATGATTTTTGAAGCGTAAATTCAATTGCTAAAAGTGAAAAAGAAAGAAGCTGTAGTTAGGCTGTAAACAACATACACCAGTCGCATGACTTCAACCATGTCTATATATACCTGTCTGTCCCATTGTTCCTTGTCTGTTCGTCGATGTTACCTGATGTGCTTTGTTCTACGGCCCCCCCGTGCTTCCTCACTTTTTGTTAAAACCCTCGTCTGCCGCTCTGCGTTTGGGTCCTCACACCTTTTCCCCACCATAACAAAATAAGCTTCAGAAATTCACAAGTGGCGTATTTGCTGACTGATTTTATGTCGATGAACAAATGGTTAAAATCTATTAAGTTTGTGTTAACCACAGACCTTATTTCAGGCTTCGAACCACAAACTTATTTTTAAAAAACCACTGACTTTGAGACAAGGGAATGGGATGTGCTAAAAGACTAAATCCTTCCCAGGATTTAGGACTCATTCTTGCAGCTCTCTATTTTCCCACTGGGAAATTTGTCTTGGGCTCAAAGCCGCTTAAGCACACAACTCACTTGCTAACGTCACAATGCACATACACACATAGTTCATACCAAACATTCACGCATAAACCTATTTAAGTTCGCATGTTGAGTGTGAGAGTAGTTCCTTGAAAATAATACAAGGAAATAAAAGACAGCGAATAATAACCAAAACCCTTATTAATTAATATTATTATTGATGAATTATTTTGTTAAGAAATGTTGATCAAAGCTTTGTTTTGTTCAACATTTAGAAGCTGGACTAATGAGCTGAACAATAAAATGATCATCAAAAGATCTACCAGAACAAGACAGCTGTTAAAGACAGCGGTAGATACTGTAACGTTAGAGTAGTGAACAACCGTCATTTATGCAAACATTGCAATCAATAAATATAAAAATGGAAACTCATAAGGTACATTTACATTTGACACTTACAACGACTGTTTGTTGATTAACTTTTTATTACTCAATAATTAAGAATGTTTTCTTTGGTCTTTGTGAAGAGTGTCATTCTGCTGTTTCAGGGCGGTTTTCTCCACTTTTAGGGAATCGTAGATGTCAGGCCAAAATGCTTTCTCCCTGGAGTTTGTTGTTGAGCTCCTGGGTCTTGAGTCGAAGATCGTCGTTTGCTCCAGTCAGGGCCTCGTTCTCTGCTTTTGTCACATTATTCTTGAGCTCCAAAGTGTATTCTTTTAAGAGCTTTTTCTCCAGCTTATCAAAGTCGTTTTGCAGAATCAGAGTTGCTCATCGTTTTTTTTAACATTGCATTAATGATGCTGTGATTTTGGACCTTGTCATTGAGCTCCCTGACATTTGACCTTATCATTTCAAATCAAATCAAATCAAATGTATTTGTATAGCCCAATATCACAAATTATACATTTGTCTCAGTGTGCTTTACAGGACTGTACAGATACGACACCCTCTGTCCTTAGACCCTCGCATCGCACAAGGAAAAACTTCCTAAAAGAAACCCCATAATTAAAGGGGGAAAAATGGAAGAAACCTCGGGGAGAGCAACTGAGGAGGGATCCCTCTCCCAGGACGGACAGACGTGCAATAGATGTCGTGTGTACAGGATAAACAACATAGTACAAATGCAACATTTGACAGAAAATGATGTTGTGTTGAAAAAGAGAAAGTTTGGTCAGCTGGACTGTATCAGTTCTTCCTTCAGGCGCTCATATTTTTTGTTTTTTTTTGTTTTGGGGTAATCCTGGGTGGGGATTAAGTCCCTGTTGGAGGCAGGCGTTTCAGGGTTTCGGCCGCTGATGTGTGCCTTTAAAGTCGCCTCGAGCCCGTCAAGCTCCAGAAGATAGGTAGGAAAGTTATCAGTAAGGTAGGATCTGGGGAAGATTGTTTTAGAAAGACTGGAGTCAATGTTTGTGTTTGTGCTTCTAGGATACTTTTTTTTGTTGCTTACTGTAAATTGTAATATCACAGCATTCAATAGTGTTTGAATAGAATTTGGCTGATTGAAGATGGCTTCTTTGTGTTGGAGAAGTTTGTGTCCAATCCTACTCTGTGTCAGCTAGACTGCTGTAGGAAAGGATTTACGGTTAATTGATGACCATTATACAATTTATGTCTTTTGTTTTCAGTTGTGCCTTTGTGTATTGGTTGGGGAGATTTTTCCTTTGTATATGAATAAATGCTCTTATTTTCTTTTACAAATCGGTTGCCTCGTTCTCCCTTTCTTTGCCCGGGTTATTTAATTTCTTGTTGTTACTTCCCCACCCTCCGGGACTAATGGGGAACGTAACATCAGTTTCTTTAAAGAACTGAAATATGATACCGAAGTATCATATTTCAGCCTCCAAAGGCCTGATTTCTTCTACCAGGACTTCATGTTGTGTGCTGTTGTTGACTCTCCTTGCTCTCATCGTCAGAGCATTCCCTCTGCTCGCTGTTTTTCTAAGCTTCTGGAGGTCTTTGCGAAGAGTGTCATTCTGCTGTTTCAGGGCGGTTTTCTCCACTTTTAGGGAATCGTGGATATCGGCCAAAATGCTTTCTCCCTGGAGTTTGTTGTTGAGCTCCTGAGTCTTGAGTCGAAGATCGCTGTTTGCTCGGATCAGGGCCTCGTTCTCTGCTTTTGTCACATTATTCTTGACCTCCAAAAAGTGTTCTTTTAAGAGCTTTTTCTCCAGTTTATCAAAGTCTTTTTGCAGAATGTTGTTCTGGTTGGTGTGAGCTTTTTTCTCTACCTTCATTGACTTGTAAGTTGTGTTAAAAGCACTCAGAGTTATGAGGCTGTCGTTGTAAACCCTGATTTCTTCAGTCACACTGTGGTTTTTTAGCCTCAAGTCGTCTATCTGCTCCCCCAGCACGTCGCACTTGTACCTCCAGTCTTCTTCATTGGAAAGCTTCCTGTAGACATCAGAATGGGTTTTAATGAGGACTCTGCTTTGTGCCAGCAGGGCTGCCTCTTCAGCTTCCAGTTCTTCGTAATTGTTCTTAAGCTGATTTTTAAGAGTGAGCTGTTCTTTGTCGACCTGGATCTTCTGTTTAAGATTTTGGTTTTCTTTCTCCAAAGCATCCATGCGGTCCAACGTTTCCCTCGCAACATCGCCCCAGATCTTCACATCTTCATGTTCTTTGTGTAGAGCCTGGAGTTCCTGCTGCAGAGTGTCATTTTCACGGCTCGTGTCTTCATTCAATGCTTTAGTTGCGGCGTGCATTTCACACAAAGCTTTTTCATTCTGGAGCCATTCGTGCAACTGCTGAATCTCATGTCGCAAAGCGATATTCTGCTGGCTGAACGCCTCTTTCTCAACTTTTGCAACATTGTAGGAGTTGTCCAAATCTTTGAAATGTTGATGTCTTTCCTTGAGCTCCAGGAGTTCTTTCTGCAGGACGCTGTTTTGCTGGCTCACTGCGTCTTTGTCCCGTTTCATTGCTGCACACATTTCCTCCAAATCGGTGTCATTTTGGAGGTTTGCCTGCAGGTCCTGAATTTCTTTCTGGAGCCCGTCATGCTCTTGTTTCGAAGCTTCAAATTCAGCTTTAACTCTATCAGAGTTGCTCATCGTTTTTTTTAACCTTGCATTAATGATGCTTTGATTTTGGACCTTGTCATTGAGCTCCCTGACTTGTCTTTGAAGGAAGACACATTTCTGTTTGTCTGTCATTTCCTCTTCCTTCATTGTGTCGTATGTATCCTCCAAACTTCCCCAGTTGTTAAACTTTCTCTTCATTTTGTTCATTTGGAGGTGCACGGTCTTAAGCTGCTGGATGATGGACTGTATGTTCACATCCATGTCATTGTAGTTGCTAACCAAATCTCTCTGTTCCAGACGGGAGTCCATGTTGTTGTCTGAGGACTCCAGAGGAGGGATGATTTGTTCGGGACAACTCATGTTTTGCTTTCTTAAATCTTATAAATAATACTTGTCTTTTTACCACTTAAATACAGAACCAAGTTGCATTGTCAGTGTTGTAGAAATAATAACCAATGCAGCACAGTAAAGTCGTGATGAAAATATTCAGTATCAGTGAGTATCAGACAGTGTGTCTGTCTGACCTTATAAGAAATTAGAATGTGCACGTTGATGTATTAAAGCCAAAGATCAAAGCAAAAGATCAAAGCAACAAAAAAAAGCACAAGATCACGGAACATTATGTGACATCACAGATCATTATGTGACATCACAGATCATTATGTGACATCACAGATCATTATGTGACATCACAGATCATTATGTGACATCACAGATCATTATGTGACATCACTACTCACTTGCATTACTAATGCTTACATACAGCTGTTGCTGTGGCAACAATAACCATAGCTGCATTGTGAGTAAGCATGTAAGATTATAAAACTAGATTTAAGACTATCTGATCACTAATTGCACATGTCCTATTTTATGTTATTAGATGTTTGTCTTATTGCTGTTGTTTGTTTCTTTCAAGTGAAACTCGAATTGCTTTTTGTTTTAACTTCTTGCTGTTTTGCTTGAATTATGTTGATTGCTCTTTTATGTTAAATGTTTTTATGCTGCTGTCTTGTCCAGGACTCCCTTATTAAAGAAAATGTAAATCTCTTTTTTTTTACACTTCTTTTTCTCATTTCATTTAGCCCTATATGACTGTTTGTATCTTCTGTGTTTTAAATAATGAGATATACTAATGTGTGGCAGCCAACCTTTGTTAGATAGTAGACAGACTGCTGGAAGGTGAACATGATGACTTCCTCTAGGACCGTCATGGCTTCCTCACAGGCTGTCTGAGTGGAGGAAATTGCAGAGTCCAACAGACCTTACAACACACAAACACATTTTAAAAACACATACAACAGATGATGACAAAGTTAAAGGACACGCTGTGTTGTTGTGCACCTTCGTCCTCCTGATCCTGCCTCCAGGGCAGCAGTTGAGGGACTTCATGCTGGATGAAGTGCAGCAGTTCGATAGAGTTGGCCATCCACAGCACCAGAGGCTGCAGACCTGGGATCAGCTCCTCCATGCTGAGCAGCTGAAGATGCTCCGGCTGCCCGTCATTAGAGCTCCTGACAGAAAAAACACAGGGATCAGTGCTATAAATAAACTGAAGTTTAAGTTAATTATCATTTATTTGGCAGATTAAAAAAAGACCTAAAACCTGGAAACTAAGATAACAAAATAATTAATTAATTAAATGTATCCTGCATCACATCAATTCATTCCCATGCTTCACTTCCAAAAGGTTGTTTGTTGTGACAACAGAATTGAGGAAGTCAGAAATATTTGTGACATAATCGAAACCCTAAAAATAATGAGACAGTGAAGATGGAAAGATGGACATTTTTTGTTTAGTTTTAAACCATCCACAAAAGTGGACTTAACATTCAGTTAACCTCGTTTGAACTTCCTCTAATATTATCGCAAATCAGCTAAAAGTTTAAGTGCCGTCAAGAAGGTTACAGCAATTTTCCATTGAACTTTCCATTCCTAATAAAGTTATTGCTCTCAGTCAAAATGTCTTGTTCTGTTAGATTTATTTAACTAATGCTGAAATGATTAGTCCATCAACAACAATGTTGATGATTATTTTATTGTTTAGCTCATTAGTCCAGCTTCTAAATGTTAGTCAAAACAAAGCTATGGTTTACATTTCTTAACAAAATAATTAATCAATAATAATATTAATTAATAGGGGTTTTGATTATTATTTGCCGCTGTTAAACATCTTACACTGTATCCTTCTAAAGGTACGGTCACATGTCCAATTCTATTGAAGGTTTTTAGAGTTTGTTAAACTTTGCAACCTCCTGAGTCAGACAAAGTGTAATCCGGTGAAACTTGTGAAAGAAAAGTAGTTACTGTGGGAGAAAACTTAGCTGCTTCTTCTTTCTTAAGAAGAGACTGTGGGAAATGCTCTCTTTGCACAACCTGCATTTAGAAAAACCTTTATTGTTTTCTGGAGGAGCAAATAGTAGTAAAATCAGACTTTAACTGCTTTTTTTTCAGACAGTAAAACTCGAGGTATTGTATATCAGCGGCTGCTCTTTTCTCTGTGGCAGCTCATTGTCATGTATTTCTAAAAAAACAAAACACTTTGTTTACTCACGTTTGTGGCTGGATCGCTGCAAGTTCCTTTGTCTTCTCCTAAGAGGGAGAACACATGAAGAAAATATCCATTTCATGCATGCCTTACCAGCAAACATCAACCATCTCATGTATTTTTAAAAGGCACATTTGATTACTTGACATTCTTTGCCACACTAAGGGGAATATATGGCTGAATCAGAGCTGGGCGAATATAGTAGATGTGGGATGTAGTAAATTACTAAATCAAAGAACAAAGAAAACAAGTTCCTCACAGTCCTAATCTTTTAACTAAGGAAAAGTTTAGACATCATACAGCCCTAAAATATTGAGATTATTTATAAACCAAATTGCACAGCCCTATGCTGAATACACACTTAAAAGGTAAATTCATCCTTACCCACATAACGAGCTGGATCTGTCCAGCTATCCGGAGCAGCAGCTGTCTGAAGTGAGTCAGCTCGAAGGTGGAGGCTGAATGCTGGATGCAAAGGCTCAGCAGGAAAGCAGGTGTCAGCTTTGGTTCATTTCCACTAGGGTCCAACATATCCAAAACCTCCTGCAGGACTCTCTCCTCCTGCTCCAGCTCGTAGATCACCAAAGCCTCTTTTCCCTCCAGGTCTCTCCAACACGACAGTAAAGACTTCCTCTGCAGGCTTTTGATGGCGAAAGACGAGCCACATGATAAACAAGAGGATGATGTCTTTGTGTCAGAGTTTGGGCAGAGTGTGGTCATCCACGGAGGAGTCTGCAGGGACCCGGATGTGCTGGTAGGATCCTTAAACATGAACAGATAGTGTTTCCCTAAGCCCACCAAGTCCCCCGGGTTCAGTTCCACCTCCTCTTTAAGGAGGAAACCATTTCTTGTCACAGGAGCACCATGCAGGGGCTTCAGCATCGTCAGAGTCTTTCTGTGCTCCCCTGTGTTAGAGTCCAGGCGTCTGACGCAGCAGTGTTGTGGAAACACGTCAGGGGCAAAGAGAAGGATGTCGACCTTTAACCTTTCCTCGTCTTCTCCGTTACAGTGCTCCCTGCAGCAGCCAAAGATGGTGGTGGTCCCACTCATCAGGTAAATGACAAAATCCTGCAAAAAAAAGTGTTGTTTAATTCAGGGCTGCAACTAACAATTACCTTTTAATCTGCCATTTATTTTCTTGATTAATCCTTTTATTGTCTGTGAAATTGGTTAAAAAAAAAGGTTTTCTTTGTCAAAATCAAAATACATCAAAATCAATGTTGCTAATCATTGGCATATCCCAGACTGTGAAAAAGTAACAATCCCCCCTAGCATTTAGTATACAGAAAATAACTAGAAAATTGCATTCAAAGGGTTAAAATTCTGAAAATGAATCAATATTTGGTGGTTATAAATAGGACTGAAGTTGGTTAAAAATATTTAATCCAGTGAAAGTGGAAAATAATATTAATATATAATTTACTGTCAGACATTTTTCAGAGCAACTTTTTTTTTAAAGTGCGGCACAAGAGTTAATCCCATACTCTTGATGCAAAACCTGTTTTTTAATGACAGGCAACAGTCAATGACAGATGGGATTGAATTTCTTGTGTAACATTTTGGAAATGAACCAGCAGTGTGCGTGTGAACAGCAGCATGATCATCCTACACTTGCAGTGAGAGGCGAGACAGGAAAAGAAGAGCTTAAGAGTGAGACGTCGGGTATGTGCGTGACCTCCGGGACGCCACGTTAAGACTATTAGTCATGCTATGATACAGTATCATCTCTGCTGTCTGACAGGCCTGTGACGACCAATGTGAAGCTACAGTAAAGCTGCTACATCGTGAAGAGAAGAGAAGTTTCATGAAAACTATGTAAAACTGCACAGCTCTTTCGTTTTTTACATCAGATATACTGTTCATATTTTTTCATAGACATTTGTCATATTGTTATTGTATTATACAAACAGTATTAAAATTCATTCTATGTGGTCAAACTTCTTTTTGAAATTGACAGAAACCCTGCAGAAACCCTGCATACAATAACACAAACAAACTAACCGATCCAGACAGCGCTAGACCAGCAACCCTCGTGTTCTGCCAGGTAAAATGACTGTTTTCGTCAAGGGAGTCTGGTGGCTTTGAAGAAAGAATAGATAACGGCTTCAGTTCCCCGTAGGAAAGCTCTGTCCGACAGCAAGATAAAGTGGTGAAAATATTCTAAATATAGCCTACACTTGAACTGATATTGATTTTTGTAGGTGCCGTTTTGCTGCCGCCCCTGTCTACAGCAGTACATAGCTTCCTGCTAGTACTCCTGTCTGTGTCTCTACACTGGGAGCTTGCTGACTGCCATCTTCTGTAGGTAATACACAGTAGAGCAGCAACGATTAGTCGAGTACTTGATTAATTGGTCAAAAGAAAAATAATCAGCAACTATTTGGAAATTGATTAATTAGTTAATAATTAATAAGTATTTTTTCATGTAAAAATGTCAGAAGATGCTGTTTCATCATCTCAATTATGGAGGTTTTCTGCTTTAAATGGATATCTTTGGGACTGACAAACCAAGACATTTAAAGAAACTGCGATGGACATATTTCAATATTTTCTGACATTTTTTGGACGGAGCGATTAATCTATAAAATAATCGGCAGATTCATTGATTATGAAAATAATGGTAAATTGCAGCACTAAGGCACTGACTATTGAAAAGTACTTCATACAAACCCACAAACATTATCCATTTAAAACAAGTATACTGGTACATAGATTACAGCACATACAGTTTACGCCTCCCTCTAAATTTGTTTATACACTCTCAGAATAGCTTGCGTGGAGCTTATCTCCTCTACATTGTGTCTTTAATCAGGGTTATCGCCTGGTTTTAAACGTCCTGAGCAGGTTTCTCTGACTGTATAGTGATCACGTAGTCCTTTCATTGGAACATGATGACAGACACCTCGTCCTGTGTGGAGGAGGTCACTTCTGTTTCCCTCTGAGCCTACAACACACCGCTGTAGACAAATCCAGTGTTTCCTTCCTGTCCGGCCTCTTAAACCACATGACTCTCTGACTCTGGGATTTTCTCCTTGAGGTTCTTAACTTAAGACGTTCAATGCAACACTCTTATGTTCCGGTTTACACCTTGATGTTTCCTATAAGCCTGTGTTAGCCTGACAACACACTGCCAGGCTCTCAAGGAGACTCTTCTATGACCTTAAAGTCTTGAAACAAAAGGAAGATCCATTTAGTGAAGCTAAGTGGCAAATAATCTTTAGCGAGCAGGCAACAGGGTTTATGGGAAATGGAGTCTTAGTTCTGAGAAACATCACTATGAGTGTCAGATATCCCCTGTCACTGACCTGTCTTTGGCTGTAGCCCTGCAGCAGGAGGAAGTACGGGAAGTCAAAGGGAGGGTGAATGGAGTACTGGGTGGTGTTGTCGTCGCTGCTCTCCGTCTCCTCCTTCTCCATGCCGAGTCGCAGCACCTCCTTGTCGGCCTCGGCCTCTGGATCCTCTCTGAGCGCGCTCTGCTGGGCCCGGCTGGCCTCCTTCCCCATCGCAGACAGATCCATCTCGCTGAGACTCCTCCAGATCCCCAGTCCGTCCACATCGTCCCCGCTGCCGTCCACAAACAGCGAGGTCACTCTGGAGCGGCTCTTCTGCAGCTTTCGAGCCTGAGCATTGATGCCTGGATCGAAAAGAAGACAGTGTGTTAAAGCTAAACTGTACATGTTACTATTAACAATATGAAAAACAAACTGTTGCATGTTCATGATAATACACTGCTGATGAGACTGTGAGACTGTTGAAGATCTTATTCGTCAGTACTGGAGTAAGACAAGATTTATGAATACATATAAAATGTGCTTCTTTGATTTTGTTACTAGTAAATATAAAATGATAAGGATCATGTATCGTCATCTAAAGCCATAGGTCATTTTCCCAGAGTTTTTAACAAGAAGGCAAACAGAAGTTGTTAGTGAAACCTATTTAGCGTAACACATAAGCAAAACATTAACAATGATGAAAAATCCCCCTGAAATCACTCTGGTCAATCAAATAGACTCCAGCATAACGTTTTACTGCACTGGCACCAATTCAAATGAAACATATAAAGAAGGAAAGAGAGGAAATGTGCAGGGAAAGTGAGATGTGAACGCCTCTATCTGATACCAGCAGCCGCTCTGTCGGCCTGACATAACACAAACACTATTCAACTCATTTGGAGCCATTAAGCACCGAGGAATGTCCACCGAGCCCCGGCTTCACACCCGGCAGCCCTGCCGCTCTTATCAGCTGTGGAAGTGGGTGTTTTCTACATTGTTCAGCAGCAGTGTGACAGACCGGGCTCAGTGCCTAAAACTCTCACACTGTATAGGTAAAGGGCAGTTTCCCTCGGTCAGTGAGAGAACTCGGGTTTGGCTGATGTTGACCAATATCGATATTTCAGGCTAATTTCTAATGACCTACAATATACGTTGTGAATGCTTGCTCTTGAATTGTATTCTTCTGATGGTGGGAAACCCTTTCAAACAACCTCAAGACCTTTATAAGACACTACAACTCATTCATCAATAAGGTCTGCTTATTGATTACGGTTCTTGATTTTGATTCTTTGAGGGGGTCAAAACAGGTCACATGCTTCTTTTCCAGAAAACAAACGTATGTTTATGGAACCTGTAAATTAATTTCATACAGTTTAAATTGGTTGTTGTTATTAAATAATATATTGTACATATCTGTACGGTGAATATGAAGCTACTGCCAGCCGCTATTTAGCTTAGTATAATAACTGGGAACAGAGGGAAGCAGCTAGCATAGCTGCCCAATGGTAACAAAACACTAACAGTCATCTGCCCCCAAGTCCTGGGTCAACTGTGCTTCTACTGGGTGCAGGCAAATCACTCTACCCCAAGTTTAAATGTAGAATTAACTCTCAAAATGACTAATTTAACAAAGCAAAAAATACAACAGAAATCAAATGTTAATGTTATAACTTGTACCAAGTAGTACCAAGAACAATACTGATTAAAAAGCCAGTATATTGGTCTAACGCAGAGAGAACCACGACAAACTTGTGCCAAAGTCAACAGGGCTGCAGCACAGTCCCCAGTGAGCAGGATGTGAGCTCTGATAGGAAGAATAACACAACAGTGAGTGGCCACTTTCTGGCAGCTGCAGTGGGAAGAGCTTGTGCCTGGATGTTTCACAGGGTCCTGACGGGCCCTTGCAATAAAACAAAGATAAGAGTGGGGCCGCGCTGACCTCCTCTATCCCTCACTGCAGCTTTTGTTTCCTCCTGACCCCTCTTACATGCCTGCCATCTCCCCTGTTCTAGCTGGTGATAAGCTGGACAATGAAGGCTGTTACCCTGCAATAAGAGACAAGGATAAAGGCTCCCCATGCCACCAGAACAGAGACTTGATCAACAAAGTGATTGATTAGCCAGGCGTAAGGATGTAAGGGTGCTGAGTTGAACTTAAAATGGTCAGATTAGTGCTGGACCGGATGTCATTTTTTTTGCATTCAAAGCTTCTTTTGAGGTTTTTGAATAAAGCTACAAATGTCTGTTGTCATATTTTATGAAGTCATCGCCCTAAAAAAAAGTAAACTTTGAATAAAATCCTCAATTTGAATGAAGTGATTCAGACTAAAGCTGTCCTATCCAATACTAATGATATTAGTGTAGCCTATCTTTATCTTTATAAATGTTATTTAGAATCTGAATGTCAACGTTATGAATGAAGCTTTGAAGCCTCGAAAGTACAGCTCCAGATAGATTATGCTTTTTAAGGACAGCGGGAACAATCTTTGGTCTCTGAAAACAGCAAGTGATGAACTCTAAAGCTACGAAGATGTTATACCTGCTGTGACTGTGTCTCTGTCTTTTAAACTTTGTTCTTGGACGCTCGCTCTCAGCTGGATTTCAAAACGCCTTGAGAATCCTTCCTTGGGTTTCCAAAGTGACTGCAGTAATAGGGGCTTCTCGTTGTCTCCCACCACCCGGAAACACTCCCTCTTCCACTGGTTGTCTGCGCCCGTTTGGCCGATCACATCACAGAGCACGTAGTCGTTGGCGTCTTCTTTCTCTAGGCAGTACCTAGACAAGAGAACCACAGGGTGGATGTTAAATCCTCTGGAACTGAGTTAACTAGCTGTTATAGGGTCAGTTTAACTATTTATATGCCAACCTCGAGGTCACAATTTATTCTTTTAACCGTGCTAGCAGTCTGTCGGTCCAGCACTTTCATCCAAACTAAAATATCTCAACTACTATTAAATTCATTTGTATGAAATTTGGTACTGATTTTACCTTCAGGAGGAATTTGAGTAAATTTGGTGATTGGTTCAATTACTAGCATGCTAACACGCTAAACTAAGATAGAGACACAACCTGCTTAACGTTAGGATGTTAGCATTTAGCTAACAAGTACTGTTTCACAGAGCCACTGTAAACTCTTAGCTTTGTTTTTGTTTAACTGATTAATCATTTAGTCGCTCGAGCGCTCAAGTGACGTCTTCAAACTGCTTGTTTTTTTCCAACAAAATCTAAATAAACAACAATATTCAAAAATCATTGATCTTGAAGGCCTGAGGTCAGAAACGTCATCTGAATAAAAGAGAAATGCTAATAGAGCCAGAGTGTGTGACAATATTTTCCTACTTTCAAGTCTACTTCCAGTGATCAGCCTCTCACTACAACCCATGGTGCGTTTCACTTTTTTTTAGCATTTTATAAAGGGTGGTGCAGGAATGAGTCCTAAATCCCAGAATTTAGCTTTTAAGCACTTCTGGTTCTGTTTTTTTTAATGGATTTAACAAAACTACGTCATCCCTGCAGCACTCTTTAACATCTCAGATCATTTGAATGAAAGACCTCACCTCTCCAAGGCCTCCTTCACCAGCTCCTTTGCACTGGACTGTATGGTGGCCAGCACGCTCTTGTAGTTGGTCCCCTGACAGATGTCGCTGCCGAAGATCTTCAGGATGCCAGGGACAGACATTTGACTGGACAGCTCTGCAGGGTCGTCGGCAGCACCCGGCGCCTGGCCCCGGCGGCCACTGCAGGGGCTGTGGTTGAAAACAGTCGAAAGCCGGTTGTTGTTGTGGCGGCGGATTTTGCTCTTGGCCGGCTGCCGGACACCCACGCTCTCTGTGGAGCGGACGGTGGTGTCCGAGTGGTTTGACCTGAGAAGATGGGAGAAGTGGTTAAATATACACAATGGAATAATCTGTCATTCTTCATAAGTGATTTTCTTTTGTATATCCATACTAGAGCTGCAACAATTAGTCGACTAATCGATTGACAGAACAATAAATCGCCAAATAATTTGATAGTCATGCAAAAAATTACGTTTCCAGCCTCTAAAATATGATGATTTCCTGCTTTTCATCATAATAAACTGAATATCTTTGGGTTTTTGACTGACAAAACAAGACATCACCTTGGACTTTGAGAAACTGGGATGGATATTTTTCACTATCGTCTGACATTTTGAGCAAAATGTAATGGATAAATCTGGAAAATACTTGATTAATACAGATTAATCGATAATGAAAGCAATCGATAGTTGCAGCCCTAATCCAGACCAACACTTTCATTTTCATGTCCAGTGATTTATGGGTAAATAAAAAGGTGACCTCCAATCGGATTACTCCAATATGTTTGTCTGACAGCTTTAGATACTAGTGACTTTGCAGATTCAGATTAATAATACAAAATATAAATCAACCAAAAAAGATGATTTTTATTATGTATACTTTTACTTGTGAAAAGAGTATTTCTACACTGTGATAGATAGATAGATAGATAGATAGATAGATAGATAGATAGATAGATAGATAGATAGATAGATAGATAGATAGATAGATAGATAGATAGATAGATAGATGATAGATAGATGATAGATAGATGATAGATAGATAGATAGATAGATGATAGATAGATGATAGATAGATAGATGATAGATAGATAGATAGATAGATGATAGATAGATAGATAGATGATAGATAGATAGATAGATAGATAGATAGATAGATAGATAGATAGATAGATGATATATGATAGATAGATAGATAGATAGATAGATAGATAGATAGATAGATAGATAGATAGATAGATAGATAGATAGATAGATAGATAGATAGATAGATAGATACATGTACTTTATTGATCCCAAATGTGGAAATGATTGTGTTATAGAATATCTATAGGATACACAATACATTCAGACTTACTGGAGAGATCCATTGCTGGGTTTCCTCCCCAGTTTGGCCAGTCGCTTCTTAGGGGAGCGGATCAGTAAACCCACTGGGAAGTTTAGGGCTTGTTTATTTACGTGGCTGCTTCTCTCCTCGGAAATCATTGTTGTTTTTAATTCACGTAAAGACAACAAAACTACCGGAACAGTTGAAATAATAACCAGAATATAGCATTCTTCGCCGCAAGCTAAGTGATGAAAACTTGACGTTTTTCCAAAGGGAATAGTCCACTTTCACCTCCAAAAAAGACCTTCACAAATCACAAAAAGATGTACAAATACTCCAATATCATCTATGTAATGGTATCCATTCGATGAAAGTTGTGAAAGTTATTTAAAAAAAATGTTAGCTTGTTACATTCCCACACACGTTAAAATCAAAAGAGCGCCAGTTGGTTTCAAACTTCCCAAAAAAAGCAGTTTTCTTGAAGATAAAATCCAAACTGAAACGATTATTCAGCAGAATAACAAGAAGTAGACACATTTCCACACACCGTTAGTCCGTTGCTGACTGGAAACCGTTAGAAAACGGGTCGAGAAACATCCCCGGTCCATGTTAACAACCGTGAGATCCGTTAACTGACTTGGACCTGACTGAATGAAGAGAGAGGGGACCCGTTGCTGCTGGAGGCACGAGCTACTTCAGGTGACGTCACTGCGGCGTCTCGAGGGAGGCGGGACAAACACACACATACACACGCATGAACACTTGGGGGGACCTCAGAGTCCTCGTGAGACCCCAAACCCTCAGATTTCATCAGTAATTGAGATTTTAGAAATGTATAGCAAACATTTATTTTCCTCAATAATGTTAATTATTAACTTTTTTATAACATCCATTGTCAATCTTTTCCAAAACAAAAAGTACATTACAAGGCAGGTAATAATAAACTAATACATCTTATTTTTTTAAGGGATCATTTGTAACTTTTCCGCATTAAATGTATAAAAAAACTATATAACTATATATAAAACTATATTTGTTGTTGAGTTATGTTCTGCATAATGAGTACTTTTACTTTTGGTACTTTACGAAGGGCAAATATGCAAGTGGCGAGCAGATTTGCATCACTGACCAGCCAAAACAAAACAATAATAATATATTGAGTGTCTGGTAAAATGTGTACATTCACTAGCCATTTTATTTTTATTTTGCTTCTATACTTTTACTTGTAAACAAAATATTTATACTTGGTATTGCTGAATACTTCTACTACCACTGTGTCCCACCAACAGTTACAGAACAACATTTTAATTCATTTTAAGTCTTTGTTTGTGTATCCACCTGATGGATTTAGGCAATTTTCAATCTTTTTTTCTTCAAAAACAGCTGCCTGCTGCTGCAGAAAACAACGCTATGATAGCAGTGAGAGTAAACAAAACCGTAAAGTTTTGGGTCAAACAGATAAACAATAAACTCACTATAAAGCTACGTAAAGCCGAGGGGAGCTGCAGATTCAGGTACTAATTCTCTGTAGGTGCATCACTAGTTAGTTATAGTATCAAACAGTGTTGCTTTAATTCCTTTATTTAGTTGTCATGTTTAGGTATACCATGCAGGGTTAAGAGCTGAGGCTGCATATCACAACGTCAGCTCCTGTCATCTTGACCTGTACTGGAGGATGAGGGAGAAGGCTTATGTGAGGATTAGTTTAACTCTTGTGTTAACGAAAACTCCCTAAATAAATCCTGATGAGCACACAGTCAAAAGAAAAACAGGAAATCAAAACAGGAGGAAGTAGTACATGTGCAGTAATAGTAGTAGGGTAATAGCAATTGTGGGTTTGTTAGCAGCAGAAACATGAAGCTACAATGTTATTTCTGCACCAAAAAGAAAGATTTGAAAGTATTTTTTACACTGAAACTGTCTCTTAAAGAGCTCCAACTGGCTGCTTCACACGTTTCAGAAATATAACAAAAGGGATGATGCTTTGTTTTCATGTGCATTATATTTATTATATAAGTTGCAGGCAGTGGATCACACAATGTAAGATAAAAGGGAAAAAGAATGATATTGCTTGTATATAGTTTACATGTTGATACAAAGTATTGTTTAATATACTGTTTATGTAAAGCTGTGCACGATCATGTAAAGGACAATAAACACCAAAGCTTCAGTCATCCACCTGACAGGTGCATCGAGAGCTCCATCTGGTGGTAGTAAAGCTGAACACTAGAGTTTGTGCCGGGAGTTCAATACCAGGCTGCCACCCCTGAGCAAGGTACTTCACCCTGAGTTGCTCCAGGGAGACTGTCCCTGTACTTAGTTCAATGTAAGTCGCTCTGGATAAGAGCGTCTGCTAAATGACCTGTAATGTAATGATTGTGTTGATCATATGTAGGAGAGGTGGTTGGGCCTTTTGCATGTTTATGCCCAGGGGCCAATTGTCTCATAATCAGACCATGGATGCAGTACCATACAGGCTGCCCTACATGCTAGAAATCTTTCTAAGCGTTGGGGCCCTTTATATTTTTTCCGCCTCTACCTCTCAGGCTGATTGTAACATATAGTTTACACAGCAGTCAGTTAAAGCAGCTTCTGGACAATGTACAAACTGAAATGTGTGATTGCCCCTTCCTTATCTACTGATATGCAGGTCTGGAGTTACAGTGTTTCCCTAAGAGTCCTTGAAGCTACCAGTGGGACACAGTAGAACCAGCATTTACTGTAACCATTTGGTGTCTTCTGATAATAACCTCATAATAACACAGTTGTCCAGTCTTGTTGTTTTCTGCAGCTCGTGAGACTCTTCAAGGTCAGTTACATGTTAGCCAGTAGATCATACATGCTTTTATTTATTCTCGTTTACACTATTGTAACTCTCTCTACACACGTCTGAGTCAACAGAGTTTACAGGAACTACAGAATGTCTGAAATGCAGCAGCCAGACTCCTCAGTCCTCACAAGACCAATACAAAGAGCACATTACTCCTGTTTTAGCTTCTCGATATGATTGATAACTTAACATATTTTAGACAGTTTTATTATTGTCTTGTAAAGCACTTTGTCATTTTCCTTTTGAAATAGCGCCCCAAGTTTTTGTATTTTCTTACACCACATACATGTCATTATGATATATGTTTGATATGTCACCACAAACACCTGCAATGAATTCTTAACAACTATACACTTTCTCTCTCACACACACACACACACACACACACACGAAGGTCTGTTGTGGTATGAAGAGTCAGGCTGAGGGGCGGATGTGACTGAGCTCCACTTGCAGCTGCTGTGCACAGCAAGCGGTTTGGAGATGACAAAGATTCAGGTCAGACACATCTTTACACTTTTCTGCAAACAACAGGCCTGTTTCTGTCTGACTCTAACACGACAGTGCACTTCAGTATCCATCCAGTCACTCAGTTATTTATCTGTGCTGAACATTTATCAGTTAGAATCTGTTCTCCCTGTGTGAGGATGTTACCGCCTTTTTAGGAATCATTGGATTTTTCTTATTGAAAGGTATTTTGATGTATTTATGGGAGGAATTATCTCATTAAATGCCAAAATTGACAATAATTTATAACGCAAATGTGCTTGTTTACAATATTAACAAAGGGCATTTTGTCATCAAACATTCTCCTTCTCACTGATTCACATTCACATGTTAATTACAGCGGAGTACAAACAGATAAATAACATTTACATTACGCAATCAAGCACACAAGGTAATCAGATCCATGTCCAATAGCACTCCTTCAAGATAACGTTCATTGATTGGTGGCAACATGTCAACGCTGCCATGTATTATAACGCTGCTGCTGTGGAAGACATAAAAACGACATAAATCATAGTGTATCTTCAAGAGATGAATATAAAATCATGATACAGACATTTGTTTACACATGCAATAAATGCACAACATTAAACTTCTCTTTTGTTTTTCGCAGCTTGATGAAAAGCTTCTCTGCAAACGGGACTTCCTCAGGAACTCCCCTGACTCAATATGTTGCAGGTGGTCGAGTTGATAATACAGATAATGAATATGAAGTCACATTCTCTCGACATGACACGGCCTTAAGGTTAGGCTGAAATACAGAAGAAACTATAAGGACATTTCTGAACACACTTAAGGCCTCGTAGGGATATATGCTTTCGCTTTTTTTTTTAACCAAGATCATATTTTACATAACTGTTAACTATTTTCTAAAGGATGCTCTTGTTTAATTGTGTCCCTCAGTGAAGGTGTGTCTCCCTCTCCTCTCCCAAACAAAGAAGAGTTGAATCTCACTCTATTGTCCCTCACTGCTCCCGTATAAGAAGGGTGAGAGGATAACAACAACGTGGAGTTATTCAACTTGTATCGTGCTTAACTTTAGTGTATTATAACATATTGGGAGTGGAACTCATCTGCAGATGCTGCGGTTCAATATGGGACCAAACATTTCTATGATTGGCAGTTTTTGAGCCACAACAAAGGCCAAAATGTGGCTTTCAACAGAGCAGGTAAGCTCTGTTTGTAGCTGACCGACCTGTTTCATAAGAGGAGTGAGTAAAGCAGCAGACACACACACACACACACACACACACACACACACACACACACACACACACACATGATGTGGTCTCTCCTCTTGGTTCTAGTCAGCAGCCTCGCTGCAGCGTTTTGGATGAGCTGAAGTCTCTCCGTTGTTTTGTTTGGGAGGCCGGTAAAGGGTGCGTTACAGTAATCGAGTCGGCTTGAGATAAAAGCATGGATTAGTTTTTCAGCATCCTTTTGATTTATAAATTGTCTGATTTTAGCTATATTTCTAAGGTGGAAGAATGATGATTTGATATAATAATATAACAATGTAGACTTTTCAAAAGAATATGCACTACATATATAAGAGATAAATGAGATGCTTTATTTGTCAGGTTGTTTTTGTATGGATGTGTGATTAAACCACAGTTGCGTAATTGCAGAGTAGTATCTGTGAAGCGTCCACAGAGGAGGAAGGTTAGTGGTGTAAATTCAAAGAAAGGAAGGAGAAGCTGCGTCAAGTTAACTGAGAGAGTATGGAAACTGTCAAAATTAAAATAAAACAGATAAGGGATCAACTAGAAAAACATAATTTACCATTATTGGGCTTCTGTAGGACCACAAACAAAATCGCATTCACATCCTTTTTACTGTAGCAGAAACCTCACTATTTGCATGGCTATAAATACCAATACCATTACAATACTTTTTAATAAAATGTCCAAAAATGACAAAGGATACATAACTATATTAATTCATAAGATCTACATCCAGACACAAAGAGAGTCTACAAGAATTATCAAAAAGTTTAAATTTAAACAACTAGATCTGTTTGAGAACATCAAAATGACTCTCCTTGTAATAATAATTTTGTGTCCGATTTGTTTTTTCCACTAAAAAGTTTGATTAACAATCTTTTATTTTTATTTTATTAAATATATTCAGTTTTCACTTAAAAAATCCAGAATTTATGAATATGCAAATAGTTAAAGTCCATTGATTAATGGAATGCCATTTAAGTCAATATTCTGTAGGTAAATAATTACATAAATAAATAAATGTTAATATAAATGTATACATTAGTCAATATAGTTTAATAAATAATAGGCTAAATATGGCTATAAAAATGAATAAATCAGGCAATAAATATATTAATAAATATATGTATATATATATATATATATATATATATATATATATATATATATATATATATATATATATATAAGTTAATATAGTTAAATGATTAATAAATAAGTAGAAAAGGCTTTTATTTTTTACGTTTTTCACAGGACTACTTCTATTTCATAATGCCACATTTATTTTTCATTTCAATCTGTTATATTCAAATGAATCAATCTTATCTAGGCTAACTCTTGGCAAGAAAGTAAATACCCCCCCCCCCATTTAATTTTATTTTTTGGAAACTTGTCCGCCTAGCAGAGTTTTATTTTGAAAATAGGGGCGGAAGTGACATTTAACGCACTCCGTGGCTGGTACTTGTATCAGAGGCATCAGAGCGCACAGAGCAGCAGAGGCACACAGAGCTCATAAATCATCCGTGTTCACTCGACTTCATCCAGCCAACAGAGCAAGAACAACATCCCTCTCACACAAACCAGGACTTTTATTTGTTTATGCAAATTAATGTTAAAATCTTTAAATATGCTGCTGTGTTCACACTTCGGACGGAGAAGAGGACAGCCTTAGAATAAAACACCGCGCACGTTGAACTCCACTCCGGAGAGGAGGAAAGGTAAGCTAAACAATGTTGATTAAATATCAGAAAAACTTTATTGACACCAAACATCCTTGTAAAAAAAAATGAATTTGAGTTAGTTCTCTTCCTCTTCCTCTTTATCTCTCACTTCTCTATCACGTTCAATGTAACAATATATATGAAACATATAATAACAGTATAATAACAGCATTTTTTACATTATACTGTTGTTTTTTAAAACTGGATGAAGCCCTCTGCTGCATCTATAACACCCAACATTACATTAAACATAATAATCTGGCTTTTCAAACTCATTATAATGTTTTATATGGATCTGTTTGATTTGGCTTGTTTGTTCCTCAGCCGCATGTCTTTACTCCCTTCAGTTTGGGGAAGTGGTTTTGAAAGCTATTGTTGATTAAAGGAGGTCATATTATTTAATACAAATCTTTCATAATCTCATTAGTTCAAAGAAATATGTTTATGTTCTGTGTAAATCAGTGGAGATCCAAGCATGTCTGTCACCAGAGAGGTCAAAGGTCAATGTTTGGTCTGAGTGACCTCATGTCAAGCTGTCCTTCTCTGCAAACACATCCACCTCTCTGCACCCTGTGGTTACTGCTGCAACTAACTCTTATAATATTTAACTTTTCCACATTAAAATGTCTAAAAACGCCACATTTTTACAATATACTTTCGTTTTTAACTATTTATTTTAACCCGGATGGCGGATTATTGTCATTGGACGTCTGGATCTTAATTAGAGAAACAAGCTGAGCAAACGTTAGCTGCAGCCGAACAGCGTTTAGAAACTCGGATTTGAAAAGTTTTATTCAGAGTTTTAACCAAATGAAATCAGAGGGTCTGTTTGTTTTGGAGAAGAGGAGACCTCTGTGGTAACAATGAAGGAATCCCAACCAGGAGAAGATCCCATGCTACTTCACCAAGACACACAGAATTAAGAGCCCCCTAGTGGCAGAAAAATACATATTGTGAGTTTAATCCGCCAATTATATTTTCTCCGTTTGGTCGCGGATTACTGTTGCGGTTAAACACATGGTTAACGTTGTGAATTGAAACAAAACTTGGTTAGGTTTAGTAAAATCCATTGTCTGGGATAAAATAAGTGTTGTTACATAACTTAAGTTATGTATGTTATGTGCGTTACATAACTAACGTATTTATTATACGTCGAAAAACAAACGTATTCCGTGACAAAATTAAGTTTCCCTCAAAAAAGAATTGCCTATGCAGATGTGTTGTGTTGTTGTGTGATAGATTCTGATTTTACATTAGATTAATAATGATGCACTAACTGTATATACATTAGTTAAAACTAGCTCCACCATGACCAGCTACTACTGTAAAATACTGCTTACACATTAGTCAACACAATATAAATCACAAAATATAATATGTAACAGTAAATTGTAATTTTTAAGTAATAAGGCCAAAGCAAGACAATTCAGAGATTTTAAAAGAAAAAATGAATATTACAAATATAACTGAAGCACAATAAGTCTTTTAAGTAGTCTACAGACACCACTCGTCATGCGCTTTTGTGGTTGTATCCTAGTGTCACAGTCACAGTATTAAACACATGTTAATATTGTGAATACAAACAAAATACTAGGTTTGGAAGAAGGCAGTGGTTTGGGTTAAAAAAAAAGTACATTTGTTACGTAAAATTATAATTTTTTGATAATTTATTATCAATTAGTTGTCATCAATTAAATGAAACACCCACTATCCTGATAATCCATTAATCTGTTTGAGACTAAATTCTCTGATTCTACCTTCTTAAATGTGAATATGTTCTGGTTTCTTTACTCATCTATGACAATTAACTGAATATGTATAAGGAGAAAAGACATTTGAGCTTTAGGAAACAAAGGTCAACATTCTTCATAATTTTATAGACCAAACAACTAATTGATTAATCGAGAAATAATAAAATTTCAAACTTGCCGTGTTGGTTATTCTAGGCTGGCCAAAACAAACCACCCAGGACTTCAAATACTTGGACCAGAATAGTTTCATTGATGTATTCCCACTTCTAATTTGTATTTCCAACACATAACACAGCCAAATGCAAAGTTTTGAAAAAGCAATAATGTGTTGGACTCATGTTTGAACAATTACTGTCAGTGAGTCATCAATGGCATCCGGTCCAGCTTTCCCAACTTCTGAAAGAGTGCTCTTGTTGCTGTTATCATGGGGAAGTTGATTGTAATCTAAATCATTCAATGTTGACTAAAGCAGAGGAGGCGTGAGCTAGATATTAAAGATAAGAATACAAAAAAGTCCCTGAAGTCATGCAGGAACAGCTCGGTACTAAAATTATACTTGATTTCCCCTTTTATTTATTTATGCATTTAAACACATAGTCAGCAGTTGACACTATACTGAGAACGAAGCTGTTTCATGTAAAAGTGTGCAGGGATCAAAGTACATTCATTTATACACCTTAAAACCAGCTTACATTATGTATATATATATTATTATTATTAATTTACAGTGATAAAAGCTTTTTATCCTTCAGTAAACTTGATGTTTAAGAGGTCTGTCTTCTACCCTCGAAAAGATAAAAGTGCATTCAGTTTATCTTAAAGGTTCGAAAAGTGACATTACATTACAATCATATATCATATTTAGAATAATGCTAGTCTACTATCTGTAATGTTCTTATATTTTATTTGGACCATTGCCTCTATGATACAAACTATTTTGCCGCAATTTACTTTATCAGCTAACGTAACGATCAAATGTCGCGTATTCAAGCTAGCTGGCTAACCTTAGCTTAGCTTACGGTCAGACAGTTGGTCGTCTCTACCTTGCATCGCTCTCGGCTGATAAAAATAAATGGTTAATTATACACCTTTCCTTTGTACCATTACAACATTTATAGTTGGTTAAAATCAACATCTTTAGTATCATGGATAATTTGTAATTTGGCAAGCTAGCATTCACTCAGATAGACTAGCATTACTAGCGTTAGCTACCAAGCAAGATAAGACTAGCTAGCTGTAACTTTAGCTACGATGCATGGATCTGCCGCTGGTTGCTACTTATGGTTAGCTGATAAATTAATTTGCAAACGGCAAGCTAATTTATCAGACGTGAACATTATCCACTAAAGAAAGTAGGCCTATTTTGCTACGTTAGCCACAAACTGTTAGCGCTTTAGTGGAGCGTGCATTATATAACATCCTTTGGATTTTCCCGGCAAAACCGTCCCGAGTCCTTCACACAGAAGTCAGTCCACAGACTGTTATAGGCAGTTACGTTAAAATCCGTTAACAAATTGCAATACAAATCAATTAATACATGTTAATTGTTACATAAAGTAGCCTATCTTTAGGATCAGTGTGCGTAGATTAAAAGATGATGAATGTTGTTATTAAGGGACGTTTGTTTGCCCCCTGGGTAAAGGGAATACAGCGGGTATTTTACAGCAGTAATTCTTCTCCTACGGTACTTAAGTTCAAAGAAGTTGTAAGCTTGCAAAGCGCTCTACAGCTGCACATAGAGTCAGTTTACTTCACCACATCCTTCACTGCGTAACCCCAAACAGAGTGAAAACTTTATTCATATCTGTGGGAAAATAACCAAAAGTAGCACCGATACAGTTGCTGCTGTCATGGGATTCAAATCCTAAATTAATTCAACTCTTCCAGAAGTTTAACTCTTTAATTTGGATAATTACGAATGTTGTTCTCTTCATTCCTGTCCTGTTTGTTTATCTGTAAACAGTTAATAAGGCTGTTGTGACTCTTCCGAATTTAAAATTAGATTACAAGTGAATTTCCAGTTCTTTTACTCTTCACATGTCATTTCCAATCATTCATGTCAACAGCTGCGTCACAAATGACCACACACATTACTGTGTAATAATCACCAGGAACTGAATTATTTAATAGTTAACTGGAATAACGTTTGTGTTTGTGTTTAATATTTGTATTTATTCAACATCCTGTTCCCTAACATACATATCTCCTAAAATGTGCTTTATCTACAAAGTATTTTCCGACCCCCCTGCAGTACCTGTGACATATGCATTAGGGATGTAAATAACATCTGTTTCTTGTGGTGTACACCAAGGCTCCATCTTGGTGATGATCGCTATGGGTGAATTTTCAAAAAATGAATGAAATCCAGAGATATAGGCCAACAGATAAAAATATAATTAAAAGTTGTGGAACCACTGCTATAAAGCGTCTGTGTATTCTTGTTTTGTGGCACAGAGAATAAGATAAGATACTTTATAGAGTGCTGCAGGGATGAAGCATATATATATATATATATATATATATATATATATACATTATAGGCCGACACCCGGAAGTTAGCGCCACACTGGTTCACTCAACAAAAAGGGAATTTTCTGTTGGATTTTTGATTATTACAGAAAAAAAACTCTGTGGCAAACAAACGTTTATGATACCTGCGCATTTTGTTCAACAGGATAATCACCACATATTAACGACACTTTTATGATTTTTGAAGCGTAAATTCAATTGCTAAAAGTAAAAAAGAAAGAAGCTAAAGTACACCACAGTCGCATGACTTCAACCATGTCTATATATACCTGTCTGTCCCATTGTTCCTTGTCTGTTCGTCGATGTTACCTGATGTGCTTTGTTCTACGGCCTCCCCGTGCTTCCTCACTTTTTGTTAAAACCCTCGTCTGCCGCTCTGCGTTTGGGTCCTCACACCTTTTCCCCACCATAACAAAATAAGCTTCAGAAATTCACAAGTGGCGTATTTGCTGACTGATTTTATGTCGATGAACAAATGGTTAAAATCTATTAAGTTTGTGTTAACCACAGACCTTATTTCAGGCTTCGAACCACAAACGTACCTTCCCAGGATTTAGGACTCATTCTTGCAGCTCTCTATTTTCCCACTGGGAAATTTGTCTTGGGCTCAAAGCCGCTTAAGCACACAACTCACTTGCTAACGTCACAATGCACATACACACATAGTTCATACCAAACATTCACGCATAAACCTGTTTAAGTTCGCATGTTGAGTGTGAGAGTAGTTCCTTGAAAATAATACAAGGAAATAAAAGACAGCGAATAATAACCAAGACCCTTATTAATTAATATTATTATTGATGAATTATTTTGTTAAGAAATGTTGATCAAAGCTTTGTTTTGTTCAACATTTAGAAGCTGGACTAATGAGCTGAACAATAAAATGATCATCAAAAGATCTACCAGAACAAGACAGCTGTTAAAGACAGCGGTAGATACTGTAACGTTAGAGTAGTGAACAACCGTCATTTATGCAAACATTGCAATCAATAAATATAAAAATGGAAACTCATAAGGTACATTTACATTGGACACTTACAACGTTTGTTGATTAACTTTTTATTACTCAATAATTAAGAATGTTTTCTTTGGTCTTTGTGAAGAGTGTCATTCTGCTGTTTCAGGGCGGTTTTCTCCACTTTTAGGGAATCGTGGATGTCGGCCAAAATGCTTTCTCCCTGGAGTTTGTTGTTGAACTCCTGAGTCTTGAGTCGAAGATCGCCGTTTGCTCGGATCAGGGCCTTTTCACGGCTCGTGTCTTCATTCAATGCTTTAGTTGCGGCGTGCATTTCACACAAAGCTTTTTCATTCTGGAGCCATTCGTGCAACTGCTGAATCTCATGTCGCAAAGCGATATTCTGCTGGCTGAACGCCTCTTTCTCAGCTTTTGCAACATTGTAAGAGTTGTCCAAATCTTTAAAAATGTTGATGTCTTTCCTTGAACTCCAGGAATTCTTTCTGCAGGACGCTGTTTCAAACTGTTTTTGTTTTCAAACTTCCCTTCTCCGGGCCACATCCGCCAGCTCCAACTGGGGGATCCCGAGGCGTTCCCAGAACAGTGAGGAGATATAGTCCCTCCACCGAGTCCTGGGTCTTCCCCGGGGTCTCTTCCCAGCTAGACGTGCCTGGAACACCTCCGTAGGGAGGCGGCCAGGTGGCATCCTTGCTAGATGCCCGAACCGCCTCAACTGGCTCCTTTCAACGCAAAGGAGCAGCGGCTCTACTCCGAGTCTCTCACGGATCTCTAAGGGAGACGCCAGCCACCCGTCTGAGAAAACCCATTTCGGCCGCTTGTACCCGTGATCTCGTTCTTTCGGTCATGACCCAGCCTTCATGACCATAGGTGAGGGTAGGAACGAAGATCGCCTGGAAGATCCAGAGCTTTGCCTTCTGGCTCAGCTCTCTTTTCGTCACAACAGTGTGGTAAAGAGAATGTAATACAGCCCCCGCTGCTCCGATTCTCCGGCCAATCTCTCGCTCATCTCAATCTCATTATCATCTGCAAAGAGCAGTGATGAGATCATCAGGCCACCGAACTGCAACCCCTCTCCTCCACGACTACGCCTCGATATCCTGTCCATGAAAATCACGAACAGGATTGGTGATAAAGCGCAGCCCTGGCGGAGGCCAACATTCACTGGGAACAAGTCCGACTTACTGCCGAGTATCTGGACACAACTCTCGCTTTGGGCGTACAGGGATTGGATGGCCCTCAGAAGTGACCCCCTCACCCCATACACCCGCAGCACCTCCCACAGTATCACCCGGGGGACCCGGTCATACACCTTCTCCAGATCCACAAAACACAGGTAGACCGGTTGGGCGTACTCCCAGGCCCCCTCCAGGATCCTTGCGAGAGTGAAGAGTTGGTCCGTTGTTCCACGTCCAGGACGGAATCCGCATTGTTCCTCTTCAATCAGAGGTTCGACTACCGGCCGAACCCTCCTTTCCAGCACCTTGGAGTAGACTTTACCGGGGAGGCTGAGAAGTGTGATACCCCTGTAGTTGGCACACACTCTCTGGTCCCCCTTTTTAAATAGGGGAACCACCACCCGGTCTGCCAACACCTAGGCACTGTCCCAGACTTCCACGCAATGTTGACGAGGCGTGTCAACCAAGACAGCCCCTCAACACCCAAAGCCTTCAGCATTTCTGGACGGATCTCATCAACCCCTGCGGCTTTGCCACTGTGGAGTTGTTTGACTACCTTAGTGACTTCCAACAGGGAAATTGACGATGGTCCCCCATCAGCTTCCAGCTCTGCCTCTACCATAGAGGGCGTGTTAGTCGGATTCAGGAGTTCCTCAAAGTGCTCCTTCCACCGCCCGATAACCTTCTCAGTCGAAGTCAGCAGGGTCCCACCCTTGCTGTACACAGCTTGGATGGTTCCCCGCTTCCCCCTCCTGAGGTTCCGGACGGTTTTCCAGAAGCACCTTGGTGCCGACCGAAAATCCTTCTCCATAGCTTCTCCGAACTTCTCCACCCTTCGAGTCCGTCGGCAACCTGGAACTGTTTCCAGAGTCCTCCCGGATAACATAACCCGGAAGGACTCCTTCTTCAGTTGAACAGCTTCCCTGACCACCGGGGTCCACCACGGTGTTCGAGGGTTACCACCTCTTGAGGTACCTAAGACCTTGAGACCACAGCTCCTCACCGCAGCTTCAGCAATAGAGGTTTTGAACATCGCCCACTCATGTTCAATGCCCCCAACCTCCACAGGGATGTCTAAAAAGCTCCGCCGGAGGTGTGAGTTGAAGATCTCCCGGACAGGGTCTTCCTCCAGACGTTCCCAGTTCACCCGCACTACCCGTTTGGGCTTACCAGGTCTATCCAGAGTCTTCCCCCACCCCTTGATCCAACTCACCACCAGATGCTGATCAGTTGACAGCTCCGCCCCTCTCTTCACCTGAGTGTCCAAAACATGCGGCCTCAGATCAAATGATACGATCACAAAATCGATCATTGACCTTTGGCCTAGGGTGCTCTGGTACCACGTGCACTTATGAGCATCCTTATGTTCGAACATGGTGTTTGTTATGGCCATTCCATGACTAGCACAGAAGTCCAACAACAAACGACCGTTCGGGTTTAGATCAGGGAGGCCGTTCCTCCCAATCACGCCTCTCCAGGTGTCCCATCGAATCGATTAATCGAGAAATAATAAAACTTCAAACCTGTCCTGTTGGTTATGCTAGGCTGGCCAAAACAAACCACCCACGACTTCAAATACTTGGACCAGAATAGTTTCATTGATGTATTCCATGATGTAAGACTTTAGTGGAGCGTGCATTATATAACATCCTTTGGATTTTCCCAGCAAAACCGTCCCGAGTCCTTCACACAGAAGTCAGTCCACAGACTGTTATAGGCAGTTACGTTAAAATCCGTTAACAAATTGCAATACAAATCAATTAATACATGTTAATTGTTACATAAAGTAGCCTATCTTTAGGATCAGTGTGCGTAGATTAAAAGATGATGAATGTTTTTATTAAGGGACGTTTGTTTGCCCCCTGGGTAAAGGGAATACAGCGGGTATTTTACAGCAGTAATTCTTCTCCTACGGTACTTAAGTTCAAAGAAGTTGTAAGCTTGCAAAGCGCTCTACAGCTGCACATAGAGTTAGTTTACTTCACCACATCCTTCACTGCGTAACCCCAAACAGAGTGAAAACTTTATTCATATCTGTGGGAAAATAACCAAAAGTAGCACCGATACAGTTGCTGCTGTCATGGGATTCAAATCCTGAATTAATTCAACTCTTCCAGAAGTTTAACTCTTTAATTTGGATAATTACGAATGTTGTTCTCTTCATTCCTGTCCTGTTTGTTTATCTGTAAACAGTTAATAAGGCTGTTGTGACTCTTCCGAATTTAAAATTAGATTACAAGTGAATTTCCAGTTCTTTTACTCTTCACATGTCATTTCCAATCATTCATGTCAACAGCTGCGTCACAAATGACCGCACACATTACTGTGTAATAATCACCAGGAACTGAATTATTTAATAGTTAACTGGAATAACGTTTGTGTTTGTGTTTAATATTTGTGTTTAGTCAACATCCTGTTCCCTAACATACATATCTAAAAAATCAGAAGTCTTATATATTTAGACTTTTGTGTAAGAAATGTTGCGTCCTGTGCACGTGTACTTAGATTTAAATGTCTAAAATCCTTGTATGTCTATTTTATGATTTAAATGCATTTTATTTAACTTTTATTAACCCTAATGTTGTTTTTTGGATTATTTTATTCTAGGGCTGAACAATTAATCTAAATTCTATAGAAGTCGCGATATATGGATTAGTGCAATATCCAAATCTCAGGAGGAGCAATATTAATATATTTATTTATAAATCTTAGTTTGCCACAATCCTCAAAACCATCCCACCATCATCATTTTAATTTGGTTTTCAATAAAAAACAAGAATAATGATGCAAAACTTATCATTCCCTCCAATATCGTGAATCATATCACAAATGCAATATCAGTCAAATTACATGAGACATGAGAGTGAAATGTATTATTTTATTTTTCTCTCATTAAGAAAGCAAATGTCACTAGTCTTTTAATATTCTGTCAGTGGCATGTAAAACAAAATATGCTACATAAATTAAAGTTTTGATTTGACAAGAGTAAGAACTTAGAACATTTTGTTAAGACATGACTTTGAAGGCAAACTTATAATTTTAATGTTTTAATGTTGTCAGTTTTATAATCATCTTGTGACTTCCTGAAAATAATCTTGTGACTCTCTTCAAACCACAGCTGTGAAGTATCACAAATCAGCAAGATTTCTGTCTAACATGCACTCGTGTGTGTATATATATATATATATATTCCGTGTTTCCCCTACCATTGTCTTGGAGGGGCGCGGCCTGTCTGAAATTCAAGATGGGTTTTTTTTCTCGAATTAAAACAATTATATATTTTTTATTCACAACTCACTTTTCACATTGGCAGGTCTCTTTTATTAAATAAACTAAACGCTTAAGCTATTGATCTAATTTATGTGCACGTTTCAGTTTGTACTGTCTCTCCTTCGCTCCGTTTTGCGAAGGGCGGGGCTTCGCAGCTGACACACCTACACGTGCGCACACACCTACACGTGCGCACACACCTACAGAGCTGAAAAAAGGAGAGGGGAGAACATTAAAATTAAGAAAACAAGAAAATTAAAGCAAGGCAAGTTTATTTACATAGCACATTTCATACGTTCAGTGCTTTATAACAAATAAACATTAAAAGCATCAAGACAAAGTGCAAAAGAAACACATTATAAAATAACATTTCAATATAAAAGTATGAAAAGAGTAAGAACAGGAACAACACAGGTATAAAATACTGAAAGAGTAAAAAGGTTATAAGCTGTGCAGGATATAAATAATTATTTTATTTGAGAAAAGGCAAGCAGCCATGATTTATTAATTTAAATAAATAGTTTACCACCATATCACCATATTTAAGATTTAAGATCCAGACTTCAAAAGCTGTGTGTTTATACTTGAACAATATTGTCTTGTATTACATTGCCGGTCTAGAAATGTGAAGCTTTGATGCTTTGCGATAACTTACACTGTATTGTGATATTCTCCCCATTTTATACTTCATTCAAGATTATTTATTGGGCAAATGTCTCCACACAACATCCAACAGATAAAATACACCATTAAAAAGAAGTCACTAACATAAAACGAGACAGATATCGGTCATCAGGTGTTAGCAATCACATAAAATAAATAAATAAATTCAAGAAATAGATAAATGTATTAAAACTTTCCACCCAATTAATAATAATAATAATGAGTAACTCCCCAATCCTGTTGATTAATATTCTTCCATAGTAAGTCAATGAGACCTTTTGCTTTTAGAAAACACATAATCTATACGTTTGTCTTCCTCTTGTTGCTATACAAATAAAGCTTATATTATTATTGTTTCAGACGCATATTGTACGGATTTAACTGCAATATGAAATCATAACTTTTGAATGTCCTTGAGAAACTGCAGATTTAATATTGACATTTTAAAATTTCCTCTCCCTGCATAGAAACGCGTGTCTTGGACTCGCTGATCGTCTCTTTGCTCCTTTTCTTCGTTACTTTTCGGATACTTCAGCCGGTCCACGATGGAGGCCAGAGGGAAATATGATTTTGCTGCAACAGCAGACGACGAGCTCAGCTTCAGAAAGAGCGACGTACTGAAGGTCAGTGGATGATTTATGTTTATGTTATGTTGTCTTCAAAATGTTTTATTACCTTCGTGGGATATCTTTACTATTTTTTTGTATTTATTTAATGTTACTTCTAAAACTGCACTTTTAATCATATTCCTTTATGTATTTTCTTTTTTGTAGATACATTTTTCTTGTACACATTTTTCCATATTTTATTATATATATTTTTATAGTTTCTATAATATTTTTTTATATTTACTCTTATTTTAACATTTTACTTTCTCTGGCAATATGGCAATAAACCACATTTTGTTTCTCCTCAGATTTTGAGCCCACAAGACGAGTGGTATAAAGCAGAGATGAACGGGCAGGAAGGATATATCCCGCAAAACTACATTGAGATGCAGACTCCAAGGTGAGAGACATGAGGCCTTATCTGTCTTATATCATATTAAACTGAATATCTTGGACAAAACAGGGCATTTTATATTTATATTTATAGATTTTATAGACCGAATGATTAATTGATTAGTCCAGAAAATAACCGGCACATTAAGCGTTAATGAAAATAACCGTTAGTTGCAGCCCTGATCGTTTGAAAGGACAAATCTACTTGTGCAAACCTTTTTAATATCCAAATATCATAGCAACACCAGTTGCTAATTTTGCAACAGGATTGCAGATAAAACTAAACTACAACTAAAATGTTTTTGCCTCTTTAAATTTGACTCGATTCATTCTAAACTTAAATGTTCCCTTTCATAAGAGACCAGGAACCGTGTGTGGTATGTGGCACTGGGTGTGTGTGGTTTACTAGATAAGCGGCACCATTATATCCTGTGTGTGTGTGTGTGTGTGTTCAGGTGGTTTAAGGAGAACGCCAGTCGCAGCACTGCAGAGGAAGTCCTCCGGCACAAAGACGTGGGAGACTTTGTGATCCGAGGGTGTCAGAGTTCCCCGGGAGACTTCTCCATCTCTGTCAAGTGAGTAAAAAAACTCTGTAGCATTTGTGTTTTTACTGTAAATGAATTG
Source organism: Cottoperca gobio (assembly GCF_900634415.1). NCBI lineage: Eukaryota > Metazoa > Chordata > Actinopteri > Perciformes > Bovichtidae > Cottoperca > Cottoperca gobio. Next base: position 2,093,997 of record NC_041362.1, read on the forward strand.
CACCGAAACTCATCAATATATCTTGATGCTCTCTGGTCTTTGAACTCATCAATATATCTTGATGCTCCCTGGTCTTTGAACTCATCAATATATCTTGATGCTCTCTGGTCTTTGAACTCATCAATATATCTTGATGCTCCCTGGTCTTTGAACTCATCAATATATCTTGATGCTCCCTGGTCTTTGAACTCATCAATATATCTTGATGCTCCCTGGTCTTTGAACTCATCAATATATCTTGATGCTCCCTGGTCTTTGAACTCATCAATATATCTTGATGCTCTCTGGTCTTTGAACTCATCAATATATCTTGATGCTCCCTGGTCTTTGAACTCATCAATATATCTTGATGCTCCCTGGTCTTTGAACTCATCAATATATCTTGATGCTCCCTGGTCTTTGAACTCATCAATATATCTTGATGCTCCCTGGTCTTTGAACTCATCAATATATCTTGATGCTCCCTGGTCTTTGAACTCATCAATATATCTTGATGCTCCCTGGTCTTTGAACTCATCAATATATCTTGATGCTCCCTGGTCTTTGAACTCATCAATATATCTTGATGCTCTCTGGTCTTTGAACTCATCAATATATCTTGATTCTCCCTGGTCTTTGAACTCATCAATATATCTTGATTCTCCCTGGTCTTTGAACTCATCAATATATCTTGATGCTCTCTGGTCTTTGAACTCATCAATATATCTTGATTCTCCCTGGTCTTTGAACTCATCAATATATCTTGATGCTCTCTGGTCTTTGAACTCATCAATATATCTTGATTCTCCCTGGTCTTTGAACTCATCAATATATCTTGATGCTCTCTGGTCTTTGAACTCATCAATATATCTTGATGCTCCCTGGTCTTTGAACTCATCAATATATCTTGATGCTCCCTGGTCTTTGAACTCATCAATATATCTTGATGCTCCCTGGTCTTTGAACTCATCAATATATCTTGATGCTCCCTGGTCTTTGAACTCATCAATATATCTTGATGCTCCCTGGTCTTTGAACTCATCAATATATCTTGATGCTCCCTGGTCTTTGAACTCATCAATATATCTTGATGCTCCCTGGTCTTTGAACTCATCAATATATCTTGATGCTCTCTGGTCTTTGAACTCATCAATATATCTTGATGCTCCCTGGTCTTTGAACTCATCAATATATCTTGATGCTCCCTGGTCTTTGAACTCATCAATATATCTTGATGCTCCCTGGTCTTTGAACTCATCAATATATCTTGATGCTCCCTGGTCTTTGAACTCATCAATATATCTTGATGCTCCCTGGTCTTTGAACTCATCAATATATCTTGATGCTCCCTGGTCTTTGAACTCATCAATATATCTTGATGCTCTCTGGTCTTTGAACTCATCAATATATCTTGATGCTCCCTGGTCTTTGAACTCATCAATATATCTTGATGCTCCCTGGTCTTTGAACTCATCAATATATCTTGATGCTCCCTGGTCTTTGAACTCATCAATATATCTTGATGCTCCCTGGTCTTTGAACTCATCAATATATCTTGATGCTCCCTGGTCTTTGAACTCATCAATATATCTTGATGCTCCCTGGTCTTTGAACTCATCAATATATCTTGATGCTCCCTGGTCTTTGAACTCATCAATATATCTTGATGCTCCCTGGTCTTTGAACTCATCAATATATCTTGATGCTCTCTGGTCTTTGAACTCATCAATATATCTTGATTCTCCCTGGTCTTTGAACTCATCAATATATCTTGATTCTCCCTGGTCTTTGAACTCATCAATATATCTTGATGCTCTCTGGTCTTTGAACTCATCAATATATCTTGATTCTCCCTGGTCTTTGAACTCATCAATATATCTTGATGCTCTCTGGTCTTTGAACTCATCAATATATCTTGATGCTCCCTGGTCTTTGAACTCATCAATATATCTTGATGCTCCCTGGTCTTTGAACTCATCAATATATCTTGATGCTCCCTGGTCTTTGAACTCATCAATATATCTTGATGCTCTCTGGTCTTTGAACTCATCAATATATCTTGATGCTCCCTGGTCTTTGAACTCATCAATATATCTTGATGCTCCCTGGTCTTTGAACTCATCAATATATCTTGATGCTCCCTGGTCTTTGAACTCATCAATATATCTTGATGCTCCCTGGTCTTTGAACTCATCAATATATCTTGATGCTCTCTGGTCTTTGAACTCATCAATATATCTTGATGCTCCCTGGTCTTTGAACTCATCAATATATCTTGATGCTCCCTGGTCTTTGAACAAGTGTTACTGTTACTACAGAAGTACGTCCAATCAGAACAAATGTTGTGGCCTTTTTCCATTTTATATCACATTATATTCAAATTATATAGAATATTATTACTAGACCAGTTGTGGATTTGGTGGTTTTAACACATAAAAATGTGATTTAAATCAGTTACATGTAATTTAACCGTCTCAAACAGTAAACCGAAGTTTCCCCTCGACGCCCGTCATTATATATAAAAGAGGTAAACTCTGACTCATCCTCTCGCCCTCTTCGCTTCTCTAACGTGCTGCAAGACTTTTACATATTTACAACCAGGAGACAGCTGCAGGAGCAGCGAAGAGTAAACAAGTGGAGTTAGTTTACCTCCGAGTGTCTGCAGATATTCAGACCACCAGAGAAAAAGTTCTGCACACTGGACGGCTTTCTTTAACTCCACTCTCGACTATTCGTTGTTGCTTTTGTGCTGAAGACCAACGATGTCGAACATACAATTAAAACAGATAAATACACACAAAGAATTACACTTCAATTCACTCATAGGTACAATTGTGTTAAGTGTGTGCAGCACAAAAACTATGCAGGCTTTTCGGCGCCATTATGCTACCTTTCTGTGAGTTTGCATATTTTGCATACTTTCTTGTCACCCCCCCCCCCCCCACAAAATATACACAAACCAAGCATGGAGGGCGTAGGGACATTAATATTGAACCTTGTATAATGAGTCGAAATAAATAAAGACATGAGGTCATATGCTGCTGGAGGGCACACTTATTATATGTATGTATATTATTTATTCATAAAATAGAAAATACATTTCTCTTCTGCATATTTTTGGTATATACGACCGTTAGGCCAAATAGACTTTTGTTTATAGTTTGTAAATTAATTATGTTGTCAAAAATAGGAAGTTTTATCCTGGATGATGTGAAGATCTGGGATCCACCTTGACTTTACGAGATGCAAAATAAAAAAGTCCTACAGCGGCCATTTTTAAATACATACTGGAGATGTGGCTTTTAACTTCTTTTATCTATGATGTCGAGAGTACATACACATAAAACATAATTAATGAGATCTGGGAATATTCTAACCTCCTGATGTAGTTTTGTCCTTTGACCAGCAGAGGACAATCCAGCCGAGGAAACAGCCGAACCTCTGGAATAATGAATCCTTCCTTTATATATTCAGATGTTCAGATAATATTTATACAGCACATTTCAGCCACACGGCAATTCAAAGTGCTTTACATAAAACATCAAATGCATCGACAGAAAGTGCAAAAGAAAACCAATTTAAAGAACATTTACATACAATTAAAAAGACGTTAAGGAGCCAAGAGAATAGAAAATTAAAACTAGATAAAAGTAGAATAAGACATGTTTAAAAAACAAAAATAAAAGTTGAAAAAACATGGTGATTAATTGATATATGGTCATTTTGAATAAAAACTAAAAATCAGAATTTGGTTTATTGGCAAGAAGTCTTTCACATAATGATTGAATAATTGTTTTGCTATATTGGTACATAGATAAACATAATAACAGAAATTAAAATAGAAAAATAAGAGCTAAATACAACATAAATATACCCAAAAACAATACTATAAATATAGGATAAATTACTGTAAGAAGAATATGTACAGTATATAAAAGAGTTTTAGAAGAATGCCGACCTTGTAATGTGGCTTTGAACTTCACGCCGTGTTTCTGTGCGCACGCTTTGTCTTCCCTCAGGCATGAGAGCGACGTTCAGCACTTTAGAGTGATGAAAGACAACAAAGGACATTACTTCCTGTGGTCTGAGAAGTTCACCTCATTAAACCAGCTGGTGGAGTTTTACAAGTCCACCTCCATCTCTAAAACCAGGGAGATCTACCTCAACGACGGCAGCTCGGACAGGAGCCCCCCCATCGCACAGGCGGTAAGAGACTCGCTTTCATTTGTATTTGCTTTACATATTTCAGTCAACAAGACTTGTGAATGTTGCAGAAGGCCACGCCACGGTGACCTACTTGGGTGGGTTGCTTTTTTTAGATTTCTACTACTACAGTTTTTTGTCTGCTAGTGTTACAATATAATATTATAACCACATATATATATATATAATATTATATGTTTGTTTCAAATGTTTTTATCGTGAAGAATGATTCAAAGATGACAAACATGATAATGTCTTTGCTTCTTTTCCATTTAAACAAAAATAATGTCAAACATAGAAAAGCACTTTTAAAAAAAGAAACAAATTGAATAAATAAACAAATAATTAAAATTAATAAAAGAAATAGATAGATTGGATTCTATGCAAATTGATTTATTCATTCATTTTTATTTAATAATAGAAAATGTCTTTCTTAATTCTTCTGTTTTTTATTACTATTAATACTGTAATGACCCAAAGTTATTTACTTCCCGCATGTAAAAGAAGAAGTTTTTCGGAAGTTAAAGACAAACTTAAATAAGTTGTGCTTGTTTACTGTAATATGTGAAGTTAGATAAGTAATTATAACTTGTCTTTACTTCCCTTTACTCCACAAGGCGTACACATCAGATTTTAGTTTTATGAACATATAAATAGAAATGACTGTAGTTCCTGATGTCACGATGTGTTTCCTTTCCTTTTTAGGTGAAGAGGGGAAGTTTGCCTGAACAACGTAACATGGCTGCAGCCGTCGTTGCTTCACCGCGCAGAGCTTCAGACCAGCCTCACAGCCAGCTGGTGAACACTTAACCTCTGTTTCTCTGTATTAGTCTGATGTTTCCTTCTCATCAGCCGCACGCAAACGCGTCCCTAATGTGTTCATGTGTACGTTTTATGTTATTACTCTGGTGTTTTAAAGATGTTTTCGAGTCGCGAGCCCGCAGAGTAAACAGGTTGTTGTTTGCGACAGTTATGTTTGGTTTTGTTTACTTTGAACAGCTTTCAGTTAGACGTTGTACAATCGAGATGTTATCCGGTCACTGTGGATTCTTCTTGATGCGTTCCTGGACTTTTTCTCTCCCCATGTCACGCTTTGAATCTCACAAATAAACTTAATAAAATCTATTCTAAGGAAAAATGATGTCACTGGCGCAGGAGATGTAATGTAAAAGCCGTTCCCCAGTCTAAAATGTGTTTTTTGTTTTTTTCTCCACAACCATCTGGGTACCCCCAGAAATGATCTTGCGACCCTCTTTTGGGTCCTGACCCCCAGGTTGAGAACCACTATTTTAAAGGGTTAGTTCTGATTCACTAAAGTCACACAATAAAACTAACTAACTAACTGATCGAGGCAGCGTACACCAGCGTCGTCCATGTTCTGCAAAGTAAAATTACTGTTTTTTTCAATGGAGTCTGGTGTCTTTGAAAACGAGCCGAGTCAACGTCTTCAGCTTCCCGTCACAAATTTAAGTTGCGTACGTGACGTGAGTTAATATGTTATATAAGTCCACGTTGACTTTTTGCTTCACATAAATACTAGCAGCGGTCTCGATTCCATTAGAAACGTATTTGTGATCCGTCAAAAAACAAACATAATCCGGGAGAAAATCTGTTTCCCTCGAAGCGTACTCAACAATCCAGTTTCGTTGAATGGAAACCTCATTTTTAGGAGAGCAGGCTGTGCAAAGACAAGCAGGTTAGGTTAATTGTTGACTCTGAATTGCCCGTAGGTGTGAATGGTTTGTGTTTATGTGTCAGCCCAAGTGGGGAATCACAGCTCTCCTCCATATTATGTCTCATATAATATTGTTTATTTTCCAGGCTAAGAGAGCAGGACTGGAGGATCGAGCTCACACCATCGGTCACACAGGAAGAAGCAGCCCCATCAGCCCTGCTTTTCCTCCCCATCGCACTTCTGAAACCTTGCCTCCGCCTCAGGTCAGCTTCTCTGCTTCATCCCGAAAAATATAACAATTTCCCAGAATCCAATCTTGAAATTACTTTCTGACTAAAAGTCCCTAACACGAATATATTCAAAGTATAATAATCATTTTAGATCCTTGAGTTAAAAAGTAGTTCATGTGCTCGAATTCCCATTTATTACCTCAAATTAGGAGTTTATGTGCCTATTTTGTTCCCTAATTTCTGTAATTATTTGTATTTACATGACTTAATTTATTACTAGCATTGTCACTGTATTTTCCACTTTTGTTACTGTCATTCACTCCATATTCAAAACTCTACGGAAGCCCTGAGGAGCAAGTGAGAAAAGAATATTCTGGTGATCCAGTGTTTACGACTTAAGAACAGGATAATGTTTCTAAGTTCCTTCATTTGTTTTTCGGCCGTGAAACAGGTGAAAAAAAAGTTGTTGTTGTAATACTCATGTTGGCCACAAGGGGCTTAAGTACACCACTAGCCACTAAGACTAAAAGTATTCATGTTTTCCCCAATGAAAGATTAAAATACACTTGTAGTTGTTACATAACTTGCTAACACACAAAACATGTGCGTTGTGTTTAGAGTGCACGGTTAAATTAAAACATGGCTGCTTGTTGTCGTAGTAAGAACACGGGGGAAAAATGAATATTACAACAACAAACACAAAAATAAAAATACAACAATTTAGAAAATGGATCAACGTTAGTTATTTGCCTCTCGGGCTTCTGTAGCTAATAATTAGAGGAAAACATTTTGACACTTCAACAAGGCTGTTTAAAAAAACACTCTTTAATGCAGAAGATTTAGTATTTTTTCTTCTTCTGTCCCCCAGAGGGCGTCCACGCTGCAGGTGAAGGCACTGTACGACTTCAAAGCAGAAGAAGAAGACGAACTCGGTTTCGGCGCCGGCGACATCATCGAGGTCCTGGATCGCTCTGACGCGTCGTGGTGGAAAGGGAGGCTGCGGGGGAAAAACGGGCTGTTTCCTGCCAACTACACATTGCAGCTTTGAGAAAACACCACAGGCGATGCACTTATACTGAGCCTGCACACGTCCACAGACTCGCTCTGCAGGTGCTGACTCACTGACTCATCTAATCTCTGCACCGTATGTTCATCAACGACTGTGAGTCAGTTAGTGTTTTCAGATAATATTCAAATATAAAGGAGCAGAGACACACCCACAGGAACTTCCTAAAACCTGCTGCAGGTGGGATACAAAACATTTGTATTTGTATAATCTGACAGCAGGTATTTATTTGCAAAATGCTCGTTGGCCGCTCTGCTGATGAACTGTTTCTGCTCGTGTTTTAAGTGTAGTCATATTTTATACCACAACAAGTTTTGTGTGAAAAGAAATTGCAGATTTTTTAAGAAGTCTGATTGCTTAATATAAACGTGTAACTTTTTTGCAATAAACTCTTTTTTTTAATCACTGATTTCATGCTTAAATTTACTGAACGATGAAAGAAAAGTCATTTTAAGGACTTCCTATGAAAGGGTTTATTTTTTTGTTTCCTAAAAATCTACAGTAGATTATTTTATTGTTTTTATTATTTCTATGGAAGCCAGAAATGTACTTATTAAAGAAATTCTGTTTTTTTAATTTATATTTTAATTTGTCCAGAGGTGGAAGGGCAGCCAGAGCCAACCAAAATAAAGCCTGAAGAGAGTGAAGTTAGCCTTCAAAATAAAAGCTGCACTATGGTATTTCCATGTTAATTATATGGCAAAACAATGTTTCTTTCTATGGTCAAAACTTGTATTTATATGGTAAAATATGGAATCAAACTCCAACCGTTCTAATGTCTGTTTACTGTAATAGTAGAAAAGGTTCTACCATATTTATGGTGAAATTCTGGCAACAACAGTTGCTAGTTTTATACCGTAAAAACATCCGTTATTTACATTCCTGCGTCTTAATTACCAAAAAAATGAACATTCCTCATTAACTCATGTTGCCTTACCCTTTTAATACATTATTGTCTTTACAAGTAACTAAATCAACAAGTGAACACATGCATCAGTAGCGAAGCATTATCATTCTTTATATTGAATCATTTAGTGCCATGCAATGACAACATTTTCACAACTTTGACATTTTTAGATTACATGAAAAATCTAAATTTAGTCTTTAAGTCAGCATTTTTGCAAAATGATGAGAAAAGCTAACAAATATTTTGTTACACTTAGTTCTGCACAATCTGAAATGCTCCATATTTCAGCCTCTTTTCTCAACATACTGTAATTATTGTGTCAAGCTCTGTGCTATGTGCTGTGAGGTTTCAGAGCATTATAGGATTATATTTCTGTCAAGGTTTTTTGAAACTAAGACGAAGGTGACATCGATCGTTTATAGCACGATAAATGCCTCCATATAACTTCAATTTATCTGTCATTAACGACATATCCAGGCTGACATATTGACAAGTGTTTGATGGTAAATGGGCTGCAATTATATATAGTGCTTTTATAGCAAAGTGGCTTTCATTACACATGCACACATTAATGGCGTTGCTCAAGGACACTTCAACATGTAGACAGAGGGAGATCCAACCATCATCATTGAGGAGAACAACTTCAACACACCACCAAACTGACCCAACAAATGTTCCCCTAAAATTGCCATTATCCATCCATCCATCCATCGTCTACTGCTTATCCGGGATCGGCTCGCGGGGGCAGCAGCTCCAGTAAGGAACCCCAATCTTCCCTTCTCCGGGCCACATCCTCCAGCTCCGACTGGGGGATCCTGAGGCGTTCCCAGTGAGGAGATATAATCTCTCCACAGAGTCCTGGGTCTTCCCCGGGGTCTCCTCCCAGCTGGACGTGCCTGGAACACCTCCCTAGGGAGGCGCCCAGGTGGCTCCTTACTAGATGAACCACCTCAACTGGCTCCTTTCAACGTAAAGGATTGCCATTAGGTCATCAAAATAATAATATATTTAAGGGAGTAGATGTTGACACACAAACAATCAAAATCAACACATCTGGAGATTTTTATTGTGTGTTTAAAAAAAAAGTTAATTCTATTTCCCAAGGATTTTAATTTAACAAAATTGTACAAATAAAGTTAAGCATTTATTTATTCTGATGAAAATAATAATAATAATAATAATAATAATAATAATAATAATAATAATAATAATAATAATAATTTAATTTAGATAGCCCCTTTCAAAATAAAGTTACAAAGTGCTTTACTTTAAAAAAAAAAAAGAAAAGTGTTAGACTGCACACTGCAAAAACAAATAAACAAAACAAAAACTATATTCAAGTAATTTTTCAGTCCAAAAAGTTTTTATTTCTGATATCGAATGAAAGAAATACTATTTTAAGCTGTTTCCGATTTAAAATGACGTATAGTTTTATAAATTAAACAACACTATTAAATGTCAGACAAATATTTAGTAATAAGAGAATGTAAATACTCAAAGTGGTACTTAAGTACAGAACTTGAGTAAATTACACAAAGCATTTCTGCACAACAACTTTGACTTTTATTCTGAAAGTTTGACAACAGGAAGTTCTCTACTAACCTGGGGGGCATTAAACCGCCGCTTTGACTTCCACACAGTAGTCTGTCCCGCCTCCTGCAGGTCCTCACCTGGGAGCACCTGTCTTACCTGTGCGCACACAGGTATCCGTGTTTGGGGGGAGTGTGACCTGCTATGGCGGAGTCCCAGCTGCTGTGCATGGACGATGAGCACGTCAACGAGAAGATCCCGGAGACCAAGCCGGAGTTTTACTACAGCGAGGAGCAGCGCGCCGCCCTGGAGCAGCTCCTGAGGAGCGGGGACGGAGCCTTCAAGATGCGGCTCAAGGAGGACAACATCAAGGACTTCCTCTCGGCCAGGGAGATCAGATTCCTCCGGAAAATGTTCCACGAGTACGACACGGACAGTGACTCCGAGTCCGGAGAGCAGGAGAAGTCCAAGAAGTCCTCCTGCGCGGACTCCGGGGTGCACTCCACCTACTGGCCCGAGATGTCCGACACCGAGGTGCCGTCTCTGGACATCGGCTGGCCGGGCAGCAGCGGCGTGTACAAGGGGGTGACCCGGGTGAGCGTGTACTCCCACCCGCCCAAAGAGCCCGGGCCGCACATCAAGGAGGTGGTGAGGAGGCTCATACAGGTGGCACACAAGGTAATCTTATTCTTTATAACCTTTATTCTAATGTGCATACTCTAACACACTAATGTGTCTGGATACTAAACCCAACTGTAGAACAAAAGGTAAGCATTTATTTATAACCTTTATTCTAATGTGCATTTATTTATTCTTTAACAATAACTTTATTTCTATAGCACCTTTCAAAATAAAGTTACAAAAAGCTTTACAATAAATGAAAAACAAAAACAAATTGATAGACTGCATACTGCAGAAACAAACAAACAAAATAAAATAAAATAAAAACTATATTCAAGTAATTTTTCAGTCCAAAACGTTTTAATTTCTAAAATTAAATTAAAGTAATCTACATTTACCAACCTGTTTCTAATCTAAATTAATGTGTGTTAATAATAGTGTAATTTTATAAATTAAACAACACTATAAGCCTACTTTTAATATTATTATTATTATTATTATTATTATTATTATTATTATTATTATTATTATTATTATTATTGAACATCAGTTTGCCTGATTTTATCCAACGTGTTAAGATTTAGTTAAATTATTATGTTTTTGTAAGAACTTTATTTTTGTGAGCATCACGAGGCAAACATGAGGCGATAGCAACAAAACTCATAACTTCATTAAAACAAATGCCACTAACAGTTATTGTTATGAATCAATTAATCTAAGTTTTCCAAAGTCAAAGGGGACATCTTCAAACTAGTCTTCAAATATCTAGTTTTGTCTAAATAAAAGTCCCAAACCCAAAGATATTCGATTAATGCAGTAAATATTCACATTTGCGAAGCTATAACTCAGGATTTCTTTGCTCTACACAATGAATTAAAGTCTAAAAACAATAATGCACGCACTGAAATTCATATGTCAAGTATGCATATGCAAATAACAAGAGACTAAATACATTTACAGATAAAGAACAGTTTGTTGTTTGCAATAAAGTAAAAGTAAAACACATTTATGACCACATGTAAATAACTTAATGTAAAACTTCTCGTCCTGTACTTCATGTCCCAGACCTACTGAGCCCACAGGCAGCCGAACAATACACGTGAAATATTCAAAATGATTGGCTACAGGTGATCATGTGACCGCTTCCTACAGGTGAAACAGACAAAGCCCCCCGGGCTGAGATTAGTTACCGTCACTCCACATGTCTTCATGAATACATGGCACAGCCCATAATGGATGATGGCGTGAGGTTTATTTTAATCCAAACAAGACATACTTTGATTTCATCTTAGCCAAAACATAAACAAAGGCTTTAAGTTGTTGAAAGTTCAAATAGAGCATTTAAAGGACAATTTAGTAGTGTAGTTACTTTTCACAACAAGTCAGTATCCGTTTTATAAAAGCAATAGCTCACGACAGGCCGTGGTATATGCTCATTACATCACAGTTAAGGGGGTTGTACCACGCCCCTTAACTGTGATATAATGAGCATATATCACGGCCTGTCGTGAGCTATTGCTTAAATATATATACATACATACATACATACATGCATACATGCACACATGCATACACACATACACACATACATACATACACACACACACATACTTACATACATACATACATCCATACATACACACACACATACTTACATGCATACATACATACATACATACATACATACATACATACATACATACATACATCCATACACACACACACACATACTTACATGCATACATACATACATACATACATACACACATACATACATACATCCATACACACACACACACATACTTACATACACACATACACACATACATACATACATACATACATACATACATACATACATACATACATACATACATACATACATCCATACACACACACACACATACATCCATACATACATACATACATACATACATACATACATACATACATACATACATCCATACACACACACACACATACATACATACATACATACACACATACACACATACATACATACTCGTGTGCATTTTCATACATCTTTGCATGAATAATTACTTTTAATCGTTCAACTAATTGATTAGTTGCAGCTGTAATATAATGTCAACATGTTTTTAAATGTATAGTTCTATCTTTTAAAAGGAAGAAAAAAAGATGGCTGTCTTAATGCTAAGCTAACGGCTACTAGCTGTAGTCTTTCATTCAACGGACAGATATGAGATCTACTCTGTATTTCCCAAAATCTCCAACTATTCTTTTAACTTAAGTTTTAATTGCTGTAATTCACATACATTTTCCAGATTCTGACAAGACTAAACATGTTTAGTTAACCCACGAATGTTTTACGAGGAACTGAAAAGTATAAATGTCAGTTAAGAGTTATTAACCAATATTTAAATTGTTATGGTCCTCTGCAGTGCACACACAGCTACTCTGTGTTTCATCTTGTAGGTTTATTCATGTGCTCATGCAGTAAATGTGCGAGGCTTAACGTGAGGCCTACCTGCATTCAGCTCTGTGTTGCATGAATAACTGTGATACGTCTTCATCACCTTGGTTTATAATCTTTACATCCTTTACATTTAATGGAAAAGAGGTTCCTGTTGAGCTGCACGAGTGACAACATTTTCTGTTTTCACACGACGAAATACAGTTTACGAATAGAACTGGCAGATTTACCTGTTCTATTTTACATAAAGTGCTTTGTTTTCCGATCAATGCGCTTTGATTACATCTTGAAAAGATACTAATCTATAACTCAAAATGTGTCTTTGCTCACATGAAGTCAGAGTATCTTCTGGAGGGTTAGACAAAAGGTACCTGACAGCTGACCTTTTGAATTGCTGCTGAAGTACTGTATGTTCAGTAAAATGCAGCACAATCAGATGCAGATAAAGAAAGACAGTCGGTACAGAAATATCCCCAGGCAGTCTTTTACTTCTTTTACATACCTGTAATACAAAACCCCTTATAAAACCGATGCAATGTGTCCAGAATCATATCTTGCACATGCAGTTTTCCAGTACGGCATAACAAGCGAAGGCATCAATTAAAAGCGTACATCAATGGGAGAGTCATATTCAAGTTTAAACAAGCTGACTAATACAAGGTGCAGACGAAGACGGTCTAAATGCCAGCTTCGCATCAGGACTTGCAGCAGAATGATAAAGATTTGCTCAGCCTCCCCCGCCATGTTCGGGTTTATAACTTCTTTATTTTCCCGTCACCCTCTGATTGATTGACCTCTGAGGTATGCAAGCTTCAGCTAAAGAGGCGAGCGTTCACGTGTGACGTGTAGCACCAGAGGCAACAGTTGCAGGATAAAGGTGACAGGGTTCGTTCTGACTGAATGGTTTCTCTTTCTCGAGGTGCAGAGTTGCAGTTATCCGTAAAAAGACTGTTCGACTGGTTAAGGGATCGGTTAGTCGGAGCTCTTTGAAAGCGACCAGGCTGCAGAGCTGTTATTGGTCAATAATTAGTCATACTTTAACACAATTAAAGGTATAAAATGTAACATTTCCGCATTATAGACTAGACCTATTTTATATATTTAGTTGAGTTGTTTACTTATATTATCCCAAATGTTTCCAACAATCTTCAAACCCATCGTTGTAGCCCCTTTGAGCATGTGTCAGTGTTGTGGTTGTCTTTTATAAATATAACTGACTAAGAACTCTGGCGGTCATCCAGGATTCATAGAACCGTAGTTACATACGTAACTTTTGTTTTTACTGGTTTAAATCACCTTGTCAGTTTGTTTTGGAGACGAGGCGATAAAAACCTCCTGAAATATGAACACTAAAATAATCCTAATCTGGGGAAACTGGCGGCAATGACAAACATTAATCCTCCGTTATTATCTGTTTACAGTAGCTTACTCCGGGCCATGACAACATAATTAACTGGCAGCCTGCTGAGATTCTTCCCCTTAAGGTGAAGTAAATTATCTACTTCTGAAAGCCTGCCAAATACTTCGGAGAGTGGCCTACTTATGAATTTCAATATGCTAAATTAAAATTGTCTTCTTACTAGAGCTATAGAAGATCCCAAATCAAGAGATAAAGCAAAGCGGTGTTTGGTTTGCAAGAAGGAAATAATTTTCAGGCCAGGTGTCAGGTGGATAATTATCTTTCTGGTTGAACTTCATTCAAGAGTAACTGCAGCGTTACAAGAAATCCCCCTGCAGTCTTCAAGTATAGATGGTTTAGTTTTGCACTCTTTATCCCTCTTAAACTATTTTTAATAAGGCACTCAGTGGTGGAATGTAACTAAGTACTTTACTTGAGCATTTCCATTTTGTACAACTTTATACTTCTACTCTACTACATCTCAGAGGTAAATATTGTCATTTTTACTCCACTGATAAAATCCTCCTCCTTAAGTTAAGTAAAGTGTTTAAAAAGCCTCTTGGATCAGCTGGAAAATGCATCGTCACAAAGCTGAAAACAGGCTGTTCTTCTGAGAAACTCTCACAAGACAAAGATACAAACATGATGATGTTATAGAATATGATGCATTGGGTTGATTGAACTACCAACAATATATATTAAGTTAAATTAAGTCATGTATAATAGTGAAACACTGGCTTCTTAACTCCTAGCAAGGAAGCAAATGCATGTTTCCTATCTCTCGCCGACTTGTTTCGAGTTCGCAACCTTTACGTTTTCTACTCTGATTACTGGCGGATTACAGCCATGCGTAAAGTGTAGCATATAGCTTTAACTTGTAACTACTCATGTAATCATCAAAACGTTGTTGGATTTCCACTGAAAGACGTGAAACTGTCTCCTTCCCTGGAAAAAATGTTTTTCTCCATACACAATCTAATAACCAGCGAGTATGTAAGATGAGTATTTGTTGACATATACCTAATTTAGTTTTATGCAAGGTTTACTTCAAATTCAACCAAGCTGTAGTCACACGTGAATCTGTCTGCCAGGAAAACTTGTTTGGAGGCTTTTGGATCAGGCCCAAACATGTAGACGAGTGCAGCAATAAGGAAATAAGCGTCACATCTAAATTGCACTCTAGGATATACAAACCTAGAATGGCTGTAAAATGCTTCACTGCAAATGCTCAATATGTTTGTTTAATGGAATATACAGCTTTAAACATACACTGAAAATAAGAGAACTAACACACTCTCCATTTTGATACTGTTTTCTGTATTGTAGTACAGTATGTAGACTACTAAATCATGCATCTTGTAATGGGGTGTTCTTCCTCAGCTCAGATCCTGTACTGGTAATGGGTTTTGAGCACAGACACTACTGTTAAAGATAATTAGGAGTGTTAATCCTAGCTGTTGTTGGACGCTGACAAACTCTTGAGTAACCTTTTCTTCGCCTGGAAAAACAAGTTCCACTGCCGCATCAACTGTTACTTCCTTGGTAAATAACCTTTCCGCTAAGTATCATAACACACTTATAATTAGTTGGTGCCTCAATGCCATTATGTTAACCAACAGTGGGAGTGGTGAAACATTTTCATGAGGCTTAATAGGCTGGTTATTTTTGCTGTTATAAAAGGCAGCAAGACGTAAGTCATCAAACACAGAGAAATCATCAGTAACGTGCACGCACACATTTTAACCAACCCGTCTGTGAATGTTTTACAGGTAATAGGTAAGAGGAAAAAGAATCCCGAAATACCAGAATAATATGGGCTAACAAGACAAATGTCTGTAGTGTCAGTGAAGGTGATTGTGACAAACCTACAAAAGGTTTGTCCTGCTGTCCAGTGGTGGAGGAAGTATCTCCTTTACTTTCCTTTAATTAAGTAGTAATCTTTAATTTAAAAGTAACTTCATTACAAAAGCAATACCTGCAATACCTGCAATGAAAATGTCACGTAAGTTTAAAATGTCCTTAAAATAAAAGTTATTATGAACACATTCCCCATGTGAGTGTAGTTTATGTAGATTAGAGTAGATTATGTGTGAGCAGTAGATGGCTAACTAAATAAACAGTTTAAATAATTAGCTAAAAGTAATGTATAAACTTTTGAAAAGGTTAGCTAAAAGATAAATTGTTGAAACGGTTAGCTAAAAATAACGGATCTTGGTCTTTGTGTATCTATAAAAGCTCTATATAAATTAAATGTATTATTATTATTAAAAGTCATAGATAAACAGTTAGCTTAAAGTATATTGTTGAAATCGTTTGCTAAAAGTAATGGATAAACAGTTGTAGTTAGCTTAAAGTAAAGGATAAACAGTTGTAGTTAGCTTAAAGTAATGGATAAACAGTTGTAGTTAGCTTAAAGTAATGGATAAACAGTTGTAGTTAGCTTAAAGTAATGGATAAACAGTTGTAGTTAGCTTAAAGTAATGGATAAACAGTTGTAGTTAGCTTAAAGTAATGGATAAACAGTTGTAGTTAGCTTAAAGTAATGGATAAACAGTTGTAGTTAGCTTAAAGTAATGGATAAACAGTTGTAGTTAGCTTAAAGTAATGGATAAACGGTTGTAGTTAGCTCAAAGTAATGGATAAAGTTAGCTAAAAGTAATGGATAAATGGTGAAATAGTTAGCTATCTTAAACTAATGGATAAATGGTGGAAATAGTGGATATTTGCTAAATTTTGCAAAAGAGTAAACAGATTAAATAGTTAGCTGAATGCTGGTAAATAGTTGATATTGATAACTGAATGTAAGGGATAAATGGTTGACATAATGGCAGTGCAATGTGGCTGTATGTCTGACAATCAGGGTTGGGAACCACTGGTTTAATAACGATGCATAATATTTTATAAATGTATCATATGAATTGGATGCACAATCTTAATCTGCAAAACCGCTGTCCAATAAGATGTCCAATATTTCCCTCTGAATTGTACTACATCGTGTCAAGACGCATAAAGTTACATTCCACCACTGCGGCTGTCCCTCTGCTTATCTGCATTTAAAGCTTCTCTGTTTGTGTTCCCCAGGTGGTGGCCATAGTCATGGACCTGCTGACAGACCTGCAGATCCTCCAGGACCTGCTGGATGCCTCGTCGCGGCGAGGGGTGGCTGTGTATGCGTTACTGGAAGCCACTGGAGTGCCCCACTTCCTGGATATGTGCACTAGGCTGCAGATTAATGCAGTGCATCTGAGGGTGAGCTCAGCAAACACTGGAGAGCATGACGGAGCGAGGAGGCTCCCTAATACAATTCACAAAGGGCGAACATGGAAAGTTTGACCGAAACCTCCTTGGTTCACTCCATTACGTCCTTTAGTTGACAATGGCAGCGGCTGCCATTATTATCATGGATTAAAAAGTACTATGTGTCTAAGACTCCATATTAGGGCCATTGTAGGTAAAAAAACAAAAACATTTGAATGCCGCACAGCTTATTGTATTTATGCGCAGTTGCAGATAAATATTAGGCTACACTCGCATTATTAATGAATTAGAGTAGGATGGTTTCTCAGTCGTGTAATCTAAACATTACCAATAACTCCAGAGAGTTGTAAAGTCCAAAAGTCAACGTTTATTGAAAAAAGTTCAGTTTTTATATTTTGCTTTAATCCATATTTGTTGGCATTTAGCCTTTAAAAAAACAACATCTTCCCAGCGGTCATAAGACTGTTTACTCTCCTGCCTGTGTCACACAAAGAGGCAGGAACCTGTATTAACATGGCAGCACCTTAAATTATAACCACAATAAGACTTTTTCTTTTCTTTTTAATGGATGATGCGTCATGAAATATGCCAACAGACATTCAAAGCTTCAAATGAGAAAAAACATTCGGTACAGCCCTATGAATTTTCTTAAAATGTTTAAATGGCTGGTATCCAACATCTTTTAGAGTAATGCTGAAATATTGATGCCTTTTGCCCCACCTATGTGTTTAAGGGTTAAATATAATCATGAATTAACATTTCATACATGTCTAACCTGAGAAATGTGGTTCAGAGCGAACAGCAGTTCACTGAGTCAGACTGTCATCCTATCTCCACAGGGACACAATACCCGGCCTTATCTGCTGTACGCTGCGTTTTGTAGCTCCAGCCTAGTTTAACTGGAGCACTGGCATACCTTGTTATAGTGGTGTCAGTTGATACGGCAGTGAAAGGCCTTTTCAGAACACTGGGCTCTGCTACTCTTACTTCTCACAAATGAACATTCATAGATCCTGAGAACAGATCCAAAGACTGTAACTCGATGCTTCAGCCGAGGAAAGCCTCCTCCCAGTGTGTCCGCTCAGTATTTACGTCTCCTTTTATTCCTGTTTCCTTTCTCTTCCCTCTAAGTAAACATATGTGGCTGAGTTTATTTTTTGAGAAAGTTGACTTTACGTTGCAAGGTACGACAGCGCAGTTTGACTTGGCACGTCTTTAGATCAGTCATGCATGATATGCTGTAGCTGGGGATGTTGGATAGCGGAGTGAGTTTACTCAGGCTCACCTTTGCTAAGCCGCTTGAAATGTGTAATCAAGTGGGTGTTTCTTTACAGAATCTCCGTGTGCGCATGGTGGGAGGTTCAGGGCTGGCCCTGTCGTTTGGAAAGCTGCCCGGGTCCTTGTGCTCCAAATACATGCTGGTGGATGGAGAGAAAGTCATGTTTGGGTCTTACAGGTGAGCATGAATATCCACATAATAACATTTCTATGACTATTCACAACCTGTAAGTACACAAACAGAACAGTAAAGTCTGTGTGCAACCTTTTCCAATCTCTAACAGTTTATGTTCATATTGACTTTTCTTTTACGTTTAGCTTCACAAGCTCTTATATCAGTGTGGCACTGGCCTTTAAGCATGAGTGAAGCCTACATACAGTACAACATAATATTTCCTCTCTAATCACTGCACATAGTATCAGTCATTAGAGAGACGTGTAATAAAAAATGACTAACTCGGCATTATTCAAACATATCAGATTAAAATCTATTCAAACTAAATTTCAGCTACCTGGCATACATAGAGGAAGAGACGCAGCGCAGGGAGAAAATGAAGGAACGCACGTGATAGTAAAGAGCATATTAGAGCTACGTTACGTCACCACTTACACCTTGCTTATAAAGTTCTGGTTATACTGTTGTATCCTCTGTGGAATAAAAGAGTTGGTTTAACTGCCAAAATCAACAGTGCTGCCAACTCTTTTCCAATCCGTGTAGCTCGCACTAGCTCCAAAAGTCATGCGCTCATTTGCATATTCAATGACACCCTCGCAAAAAGCTTAGTGGTTGCGTCGGCTCTCCTGGATGACTGCATCGTATGAATAAGTCACTCAGTTTGTCAAGTTGACAACACTAGTCCATCCCTGTAGGCCTCTCTCCAAAATATTAATTATGAACGTAAACATACCATTAGTTGGGATGCATTACCCTCACTAGCTTTTACTTGATATTCAGTTATTTAAAGCAGCTATCATTTATATTCTTTCACTGACGCTGCTGATTCTTCACTGCAGGACTGATTCCTTTTTCCATTCTCAGTTCCAAACATCTAAAGGCTTTAAATATGAAAACAAGTTTCTCTATCAGCTGCAGGCGATAACAACACAACAGAAAACCACTCAAACCAGCACACCAATGCCTCCTCAGAGACTTTCTGAAGCATGTTATACTTGTGGAATAACTGGAATGTTTTTTGCAGAACTCCTTTATCTATAGTTGGCGCTGCACATAAATATTTTGTTGTAGACAATCTTGCTGTCTATTGTGTTTATGGCACAGGCTGTGATACTAAGGTGTAATACTTTATCTCAGTACAGACATTTCCACGGAGCCAGGGAGTGGCAGAATAAAACATTAAGACAAAAAATATCTATATACAGTATATCGAGGCCAAGATTTACTCATTTCTGCGCACAAGATATAATTCGTCCCCTCAATTTAATCAGTTAGTTATTTGTGCACGCAAGATACTAATTTGTTGCCATGAGTTATAAATTGTGACCTCAATTTAATTAAATTGTTCCCACGCTTTGATTCATTTGTGGGTAGAAATGAAATAATTGAATCATTTTGGCAGTGCACAAGGACACGTCGTGCATTCTGCCACCTCCTGATTGTTTGTAGATAACTATAGATGGAGACTCTTTATTTGCCAGAGGACAGTGTAGGAAGAGGAGTGTTTTGCAAGGGATTAGTGCAAGTAAAAGACGAGGACATTGAGAGTTTGTGGATTATATAAGATTGGATGAGCAACACCTTTCCCAAAATGTCGAACATTTTCTTTACTGTTTCTAATTTTTTAACACTTTTACTTTTGAGTAAAATTCAAGCACTTTCAAGGTACCTCTACCAATAATTTCCAGACTGTCGTTTATTTGACCAGCTGTTCATATTAACTTTAATTGTATTTTTTGATCATGATTTAATGCTTAGAAACAACAAGCCGTGTAATCACCTTGAAACAGGGTTCCCGCGGATCCTTTAGAAATCTTAAAACGTTGTATTTTGTGCAGGAAGTGAGCGCAAAAGTCTTAATCCTTATTTACCTTAAACTGTTGGAACCCTGTGAACGGTTAACATTAAGCATTTTCAAACCCTGCATTGATTTAAATCCCTTTTTTCTCCTCCAGCTTCACCTGGAGTTCCTCTCGGATGGACAGGAACACGATCACCGTGATGTCAGGACAGATCGTGGACTCCTTCGATAATGACTTCCGGGAGCTGTACGCCGTGTCCGAGCAGGTGGACCTCTACAGGGAGTTCAACATCACCAAGCCGCCTATTTCTACGCCCATCAAGAAGCCAAATGTGGAGAAAATCCAGCCTCTGTCCGTCTCTATGTCTCGTTTTCAAATATCTGTCGGGGACTCCAGACAGGCCGACTTAAAGGTACCTGCACATAAATACCACAACCCTAAGTACTCTTTAGTTTTTGGGAACAGTACGGGCCTCACAGGTTCCCTACAAGACCTGTCGAAAGTGAGCGACTCGCTGATTCAGAGGAACGGCCTGCAGAACGGCGTCCTTCATACCAGTAGGAGGGACAAGGTGGACCAAGTCCCCCCTCAGAATCCTGGTTCCCCTGCAGAGGAGGATAACGAGGACGGAAAGGGAGGTTTGAAAAAGAACCAGGTTTTCGGCGCGAAGAAACAGCGCAGCTCCTTCAAGAACTTCCTGAAAGGCAGAGGAGCCAATAGCACAGAGACTATAGAGGAAGACGTGGTCACTCCTCAGACCCAGTCCCCCGTCCGTAAGGTGCCAGAGATGAATGGTATCGCAGGGGACGAGGTGGAGGACTCGTTTGAGGTCATTGAGAAACCGGGTCTACTGAAATCCATAATCAAGAAGCCCTCAAAGATCCTTCAGAGAAGCATGTCCCTGCAGACCATCAACACCGGAGACGAAGACGGTACGTCCTCGCGTAGTCTTTTATTGTTTTTGTTTCATTATGAGCCAAATCAGGGCTAATGGTTACTTTTATTAGCTATTCATGTGCAGATTATTTCTCTAAAATGTCAGAAAACGGAGAAAGATGCATATTAATATGCCACTGTTATTTCAAACATGACGATATTACGTAAACATCATATTCCTTTCGGATACTCTGATTTTGACCTTATTCCGAATGTAGCATTTTCCAATTCAGACATGTGGGATATGCCGGTATTATTCTGGGTTATCGGAGAATTCTTTGGTCATGTATACAGAGCATTAGGAATTTAATGAACTTGTTTTTACCGCAGCCTCTCACCTGTTTATGGCCAGCTCTGTGCATTGTACACAAACCAACTATAGACGCATGACTAAGACACAAATATCTCACAAATATCGCAACGCCCACCTTTCAAGAAGGGGCTTGAAGGAATGACAGAAGGAAGCTTGGTTTGCACGGTCGAACAAGTCCGCCCCTGGTGAACGAGGTGGAAAGAAATGCTAATATTAATTAATAAATGATATTATAATCCTATATATCTGGTCTTAGTTTCGTAATTAATCCGTCCTTTTTCCTCTTTTCTCAACAGGATCTAAAAGCAAGCAGCGTAATCAAAAGAGGAACTGCATCCAGTCTTGAGATCAAAGACAAGATGCCGGTCTTGAGTTGTAAAGAGCATCAGAGGATCTCTTGGTTAAACTCGCTGAGTCACTTACTGTAACCAGGTGACACTACTCTCGCTGGCCTGTTACACTTCAGGTGAAAGACGTTGTAGTTTAACTCGTCATGTGAGAAATAAACTGCTCCAGAGAATCTCAACATTGACGCCAAAGTGCTGATGGAGGGAGATTTCATCGCTATTGTTTTAGTTTTTTGTATTAAATTATTCTACAGTTAAAGGTATAGTTTGGATATTTCGGAGTGGGGTTGTATGAATCCATATTTATCTGTAGTCCGTGTATTTCCTGCAGTTTGCACGCCCTCAGTTTGGAGAAGCTGACAGTAGTACCAGCAGGAAGACAAACGATGTAGCCTACTGCTGTGGACGGGCGCAACACTTAAATGTATTTTATCCACCTAAAACAAGTGTAACTGTACGCTTTATTTAAAGTATTTTCACTGCTTTATCTCGCCGTCAGACAGCCTTTCTGATGGCGAACTGAAGCCGTTATTTATGCTCTCTTCAAAGCCTCCTTTGACAAAGGTCATTTTACCTCGCAGAACACGGGAGTTGCAACAGCTGCCTCGATCAGTTAGTCGGTTATTGAGTGACTTGAGGCCTTTACACTCCAGGTGTGTGGCAAATAAACAACAACAAAATGCAAAATACTCGCCCGCAAATCTTTCGCATCAAAACTATTCACATCGGCAGGGATACGAATTTGCGGCAGGATAGATTCGGGCGAGCTCATTCTTCAGAAAACAAATGATGGATTTAACGTCATTCTCTATGAAACGGGGCACGTCTAGGGCTTTTATTGTGAAAGTTAAGAATGGAAGTGGTGGATCTGGTATGCCCTGTTGAGAAGAGTAATAAAGTTCGGAACAAGTAGCCTCCATGTTGTTTTATAACCCTCAACAGTACAACTACACTGCTATAGTGTACATTTCGATGTGACGTCCGTTCCGCCCAACATGATTGGTTGACGGTCGCCTTTTCGCTGCGTGATTACGTTATTCAGGACAAAAACAGTTTGATAAAAAAATATATCGTCGTACAAATTAACCGCATGAAAAAAACACCCCAGGTGTGTAAAGACCTTCAGAATAATACCGCTTTATTTCAGGTGTTTAAAATGTGTTCTACTATAACTAACACCCTGACTATTACCATGTACTTCATACCACCCCACTTCAAAACATCCGAACTATCCCTTTAAGTGTTTGTTTTTATATGTAAGGCTTGAACCTGATCTCCACAGAGCGGCCGAGGCACCGCTGATTATGACATCACACCTGGTTGCTGTGGAGACGGGAGAAGTGTGCTGTTTGTCCCCGAGTGTCGCTTTACAGACTGAGGACCCTTAGTAACAGAATAAGTGTTCGTCAGTGCGTCGTGCAGGCTGTGAATAATGAACGCCGTGCTGAGTGTGTTGACACAGCGCTGCTTTGTTTCTTCAGCGCACTGTGACGACTTTGTATGTTTACACTTTGGGTTTATTCACTGGCAGAGATTAAAAATGTGAATCCTTGAGAACCACTTGACATGCAAATAATCCTAATTTTGTAACAGAAAATTAATTAAAGAAATTTGAAAGAACTGGTTTGTGTGATTTTAAAATGTCAAGTAAAGTTAAAATATGTGGAATTCTGCACAAAGTTAGATTCAGGTACGTTACTATCGGTCTACCTGAAGAGAACATGTTCTGTTGTGTGACTTCATCTGCACAAACACACAAAGTGTTTCACTCAGTGCACACTAATTAAAATAGGCATGTTATTTGTTAACGAGCCTTTTATAAAATGTAAATACATTTAAATTAATTAATCTAAAATAAATTCAAGGACCCCACTTTGAGAGTTTATGCAACACACAATATTTCCCTCTTTTGGTGCAATAATAATTGTAATTTCTGTATTTATTATATTCTACGTATTGGATTTTAATAAGGAAGGTCTTTGAGAAGCTGAAGAGGCCTTTAAGCTTTTAAAAATAAGTTTATATTTCACATTAAATCAATTGGAGGAAATGTATTTCTCACATCAGCAAAAAGAGGTTGTTCTTTGGGTGTGTACCTTCTCTCAGGAAACCACGCTGTGTTATCACAGCATCACACACTCACGACAAGAAAAGCCTTTTTCACATCCGATACTCGGACTTCTCAGTATTTTAACTTCTCACATTAATACAAAGATGAAGAGAGTCAGTGCGTCACAGGGAAAATTCATATTTGAACATGAAAGAAGAAATGATGATGGAGCTCCATCTGCTGGAGAAACAGATTTACAATAAAACTTTATTTTACAAGTATTTAGATTCTTCCATCAACATAAAGTGATTAAATTATACTCCGTCATGATAAAATACAAGTTCAAGCTAAATAAAATATTATGTACAATTACAATTACACAAACAGTGTTCATAAGTTAATTTTAAAACGTGACAGGATCTGATTAGTTTCTGCTTTTTCACTTTATATTTTGAATGTACATGATTCGATGAGTAAAAATGTGTTAAACTCATTTAAAGCTTAAAAACGACATTATTAACAGAAACATTGTTTATACAGGTGTACAAATGCCAAATACACATTTAAATATTCTAATATGAAGTAATTTCTCAAAATTGCATACAGACGTGTCTTTGTGTTTGTTTTTAGTCTATTTGTCATTTTCAGTCTTGTTTTAGCCATTTTGCATTTCCTTTTAGTCTATTACATCTCTTTGAGGTCATTTTGAGTCTTGTTTTAGTCATTTTGCATCTCTTTGAGGCACTTTTATGTCTTGTTTTAGTCATTTTGCATCTCTTTTCAGTCTTTTTGCATCTCTGGGGTTATTTAGAGTCTTGTTTAATCATCTTGAGTCTCTTTATAGAAGCTTTGAGTCTCTTTTCAGCCTTTTTACATCTCTTTGTGGACAGTTTGAGTCTTGTTTTAGTCATTTTGCATCTCTGTGGTGTAATTTTGAATCTTGTTTAGTCATAATGCATCTCTTTTTAGTCATCTCTTCATGGATGTTTTTGTAGTTGTTTTTCTTTTTTGGGGTCATTTTGAATTTCTTTCACACAATAAATGTTACTTGATGCAGAGTTTTGGTCGAAGGGGCCTGGACCTGAAGGCCTGTTCAGTAATCCATCTATAACACTAACAAACCAACTTCCTTTCACCTTCGGACTCTGGTGGCAGATGTTTGTCAGCAGGATTGTCAGTTCCTGAAGTCGGTGCAGTAGTGCGTGCAAGTAATGTGAAGACTTTACATCGCAAGCCACAAATAGTTCAATTTTCACTTTTTACACTTGTTACTTCCCAAGTTGTACCTTTCTTTGAAATGCTCTGAGATTCATGAGTTTTATTTTTCTGAAGAGTCTCCGTCATAAAGTGACAGGATGATTCGTCCAGGATCCAAATGTTGTTTCTTCTGATGTCTTGTGTTTCAGTCTATGAGGAAGTGTTGCCGATGACCTTCCTCTTTCGTAGAGACACCAGGTCATAAAACGGGTCTTTGGTGATGCTCGCCCTGAAAGAGAAGATTGAGATTCAGTGTGGAACCCAGTACAGCTCCTCTGGGCTGCAACTAATGATTGTTTTCACCATGTCTTCATCTGTTGAGTCTATAAAATGTCAGAGAATAGTGAAAATGTCACAATTTCCCAGAACCCAAGTTTATATCTTCAAATGATTTGATTTCAACTGGAACAAGACTTCTTTCCAGTTTACCAACACAGCTAAATTAAATTGTGTGTTTATGGTGGAGAATTAGATGTGATGATTGATACCACTGGTTGGTAAATATAAAGCTACAGCCAGCGAGCGGTTAGCTTAGCTTAGCTGTCCAAACGTAATCAAATCAGCTTACTAACACCTTTAAGAGTCACCAACTAACATGTTATATCTTATTTGTTTGATAGTGTAAAAATTATTGAACTATTTCTTGGACCTGAGATATTTTTCAGACATTTAAAAGAAATATATCGGACACTTATTGTTTTCTATATATTTTACCTTATAATTTTCGGATATTTTCCTGACATTTCTCACAGATTTGACGAAGTTATTAAATCATTTTTGGTTAACTTTTCATATATTTTTCACATATTCTTCATTTTTCTAATAATTTTCAAAATTTCTCAAATATGTTTCACATATTTTTCAAAACATTTTCATATATTTGGGCATTTTCCACTTTTTTTGAATATTTTAACACATATCTCATCCAAGCCAAGAAATAGTTAACATACGTACATAACCCACCCGTAAATCTAAACTGCCCTTTTAGATTTAGGATGACAAATGTGAAGGTTTGGAGGTGAGATGATCGTCTTTGTAGCTTGCTTTAAGTCTCTGTGACCATGTGTTTTATCTTCAACCTTGACAAACTGGAGTCACATGTCCTCCCGTGTGACCTCCGCAGCATCTACGTCTCTCACCTGATCGCATCTATCCAGGCGTCCCGTTCTTCTGCGCCGGCTGCACTGAGCTTATAGGACTGATGTTTACCCTGCACCACTCTGCCTTTGTTCTCCGTCTTGCAGGCCTTGATCTTTTGTCCTTTAGGGTTATATAACTCCAGACAATACTGTTCAAACACACAGAAAGACACACATGTGGCACTGTTACTTTGTGCATATGCTTTCTGTTTATTTTATTAGTCTTCTGATTGCCTCGTGACTCACTGTTTGAGCCTTTGTGTTAGAAATTAATTTAGCAGCTGCTGTATGATTCATCACGTTGTGTGGCAACTGATTATGTTTTATTAATTTATTTTATTTATTTCATTAGGGACAGAGCACGTTAATGAACATGAGTATAAAAAATACAAGATGTAAACATGTCACAGTTGGCAAGAACGCTAATGTACATCAACAAGTAGAAAAGACTAAATACATTGTGCAACATGTCAAAACCCTTTACATATACTTAATATTATGCATGAAATCCTTATATTGCTTATAAAAATCTTAAAAATTCCCAAAATATTTTCTTTTAAGCTGCTCTGGAGACATTATTTTAAGAGATTTTATCATTAGCTCTAATCTGGATTATTATTTGTTTCGTCACAATGTCTTATTTTATTTTTGTACTTACTGTCTGGTGACCTTTAAGTAAAAAGTTTAATGCAAATGTTTTTTATTCCAAGCAAAATTACTTGAATCCTTCATCCACTACAGTTTAAATCTATTTTTAAGCAAAATCAGACTTTTAAAAACTAAAATATGTGTGAGGAAATTTAACAATCCTTCATAAACTGTAAAAATAAAATATACTTTACCTGTTTGCTTGTGTCTTGTAGCCTCCTGACACACAGGTTCTCCAGAGGAATAATCCCGATCGGGTCTTTATCCTGCAGAAAGAGGCGGATATACAACACCGATTTAACATTTCAACCACCTGTAGGATGTTTTTCATTTACATATTCTATTTGTTACCCGCAGAAAGACACTTACTGTGGTGTATTCAAAGTAGTACAAGCAGCTGTCTGTCAAGATGAACCACCTCCTCTTCCAGGTTTTAACTCGGCCACCTTCAACAAAGACAACAAAGATTTAGGGAGTTGTAATATCCTCTCAATACGACGGCATATTACGGCCATTGTAGTGAGAAATAAAACAATTACGGACCCGGGGGTGGGGGTAATATTCAGAGAAAAAACTCAGAATTTATGAGATTAATGTCTTAAATTTACACAAAAGAAACGTATAACTTTATGAGAACAAAACTTAAATATTCTTGAGATTATAGTAAATGTATGACTTTATAATCTCAGAGAATATAAAAAAAAAAAGATTCTCGTAAATGTACCCCCCTCCCCCTGGCTCCGTTATTTATTCAGATTATTTTATGATACAAAAATCATCCTCATCTCACCCATTTTGAGGAGCCAGCCTTCTCTGTCTGGATTAAAAAATGTCAGCGTGAGGTCGTTCCCATCATCCTCCGGGATTTTGAACGGCTCGCTGCGGATGCTTGCGTACAGTTTCTGAGAAGAGATATCAGTTCAACATCAAATGTCATTAAGTCTGATTTTCCTTAAAATTGATTGAGTGGTCCAGATTGATAAATAGCACTACAGGTAAGAGGGTGAACTGTCCCTTTAAGACACAGGTATTGGTATAAGCATCAGACCGTGAGCAGCTCGATGGGCAGGTCCGCCCCGTTGTTGATTCCTCTGTTCATGGAAACAAATCGCTGCAGGCTGGGTTTGTCTTTCACGTTGGGGTTGTGGAGACTCGTGTTGAGCATGATGATGGCAAACGACAGGATGTAGCAAGTGTCTGTTACACACACAATGCAGAAAACCACAGTTATTTTCCTCAGCTGTGCATCGTCAAATAAAAATCCATTTGTTGTTCTTACCTGTGGATTGGAAGACCCCTGGGTTACAGTCGCAGTAGCGAGTTGCAAACGCCTCCATCATCCTGTCAATCTTCTGAGCTTCTCCCGGGAGACGAAAGCTCCATAGAAACTGCCTGCAAGACAGCGGAAGAGTAAAAAAAAACACACTCAAAATGTCAAACACATGCTGGGAAGAAGGAGGAGGAGGATTTCTACATCTTCAGAAAAAAACAAGACTAAAGGTAAAAACTGCTGCAACATTTCATGCTGACTTTCAAAGTTATTCTGTGAGACAAACCTCAGCGCCTGCACCAGATTCAGGTCTGAGAATTCATGCAGGCCCACAAACGCTTTCAGTGTCTGCAGATGCATTTCCTCCCTGTGTGAACGTCAAGAAATAAAAATAGCAATATAAAACTAAAGGTCTACATACAGTACAACATATAAGCAGACAGCTAGTGGCTAATGACTTGTGACGGCACATCATTCAAAGTGACCATTCCTCTTATGATGCATGACTTTAAGCCTTAATATAAATTAAACAGGTGAGGTATATAAAAGTTCGCCTCCAGTACACTTGTCATAAATAGCTATATATGAGCTATATGGATTTTGTTCCAGGTTGTAAACATGTTTATTTCTGCTGTAAGGTCTATGGGGATTGACTCCAGCCTCAAAAAGCCTGTAGTAAATATGACGGGAGCAAAAGGAGGGAGTCAGGTGACGTAGTAAGGGTGACAAACCCCATATAGGGAAGAGGTCGGGGTAGATGGACGGGTCAAACAAGAGAAAACCAAAACTCAACGTGTAACAAATGTACTTATTTTAACCCAAACTATGATCTTTTTCTAAACTTAACCACGTAGTTTTGTTCAACGTACAGTACCTATCTCCCAAGAAGTTTCCGATGGCGGTCTTGTTCAGTCCCTCCTCTTTGTAAAGAAACTCGGCCACGGACTCAGCTCGCCATTCCAGCAGATCATTTTCAACCAAGTACTGGACGCCCTGAAGGAAAACCAGGAGCATGCAAATCAGTAATGTCCATGTTTACACAGACGCAATTGTTTTTATATAGTATAGATTAGTTGTTCAGGTTTAGGGTTATGCAACCACAACAGCAACCAGAGGGGCAGCTCAGCCAAAGACTGCAAATGGCCCTGACATGCAAGCTTTCATTATAACACTGGCCAAAGCTCGTTTCAATTCTAATCAGCGCTGCTACAGAGAAATATTTCTTCTTCTCCTTTTGAGTCACTGTCGTCATTAATCACCAGAAAAGGAAGATGACAAAGGTTAAATGAATATTGCACGTTGCATTTATCATTAAATCTCAAAGGATGTTCAGAGCCAAATATGACCTTTTCTTTGAGTGTGCACTCCTGCTAAGTAGTTATTCAAATCAATTACACTACAGACCCCTTTCACCCCAACAAGTCTTAAAACTTCTCATCCTCCCACTCGTACGTATCCTCAGGCCTGAGACGCAGGCCGAGGGACTCAGTTTTTAACTGAGGACGTATAGAGGAAGCAACGAATAAGACGGAGGTCGCTGTGGTGAAGTGGCGCTTCTGCATCTCTTCCGGGAACAGGATGTGGTTCTTCTCGCTTATTCAGTCATCCTCTGCGTCTGTGCAGAGTTTGCATTTCTGCACATCACCGCACACACACACACACACACACGCACACACACACACAATCCACATCCGCTCAGTGTGGAGTTATAGTCACTGTCATCTGGCTGTTGACCTTCAGTTCCAGAGGAGCCGAAGTGAGGGAAAGTTTGTTTTCACCTTTACTGCTACTTTTCCTTTTCCACTTAAAGTGTTGAATAAAATGGCATGAAGCATGTCAGGACCAAAGATGACGTTACACCATGAAAGTGTTGTGTATGCTGTTGTGTGTTGGTCACGTGTACTTGAGTATTTTCATTTTCTTCTACTTCATTAAATGTATTTGATAACTTTTATTTAGGCTACACTTTGCAGATTTATTAATAGGCCTTCATAATACAAATTAACTAATAAATAATTACATATTATTTATAGAATAAGCTACCGAGCAGTATATAAAGGAATACTTTAGTATTTTTACACTGTAGTATTGCCAGTAAAAGATCTGAGTAATACATATAAACTCACCTTTTTGTGGTTCATGTTGAATTTCTTTTTCCCACGTAAGAATCTCCTGTTCCTTGCATAATTTTTACTGCAACAGAAGACAACAATTTTCGTTATAAATGTACATATACACTTTTACACGACAAAAAAACTGTTTTATCTTTTTGTATTATATTTGTAAATGTGTGATTTCTGGATCTGGGTACAGCATTACGTTATTGCAGTTTGGGTATATTTATATGACATGAAATAATAGAGAAATGTCAAACTCAAAGGCATTTTCTGAATGTTTCGTGACAGTGTATTTTGTTCGGTGTTGAGGGTGTGTGGGGTTGGGGCAGCAGTAGCCAAGTGAGAAAATGTGGTTACCATGCCAGTAACACAGTTATAGGGAAATGCAACATCACACCAATGATACAGTATATTATCATCCCCCTCTGAAAGCTTCGACAAAAGTAACAGTCCCAATAGGGCCTATGTAGTTAGGCAGCCACATGCACATATTCTCAAAATGACTACATATACCCCTGGATGACCACCCAGGGGTATATGTAGGCTACATAAACAGTGTTTATCCATTATTTTAAGCTAACTATTTGAACTGTTTAATCATTACTTTAAGCTAACTATTTCAACTGTTTAATCATTACTTTAAGCTAACTATTTCAACTGTTTAATCATTACTTTAAGCTAACTATTTCAACTGTTTATCCATTACTTTAAGCTAACTATTTCAACTGTTTAATCATTACTTTAAGCTAACTATTTCAACTGTTTATTCATTACTTTAAGCTAACTATTTCAACTGTTTATCCATTATTTTAAGCTAACTATTTCAACTGTTTAATCATTACTTTAAGCTAACTATTTCAACTGTTTATTCATTACTTTAAGCTAACTATTTCAACTGTTTATCCATTACTTTAAGCTAACTATTTGAACTGTTTAATCATTACTTTAAGCTAACTATTTCAACTGTTTAATCATTACTTTAAGCTTAGTATTTCAACTGTTTATCCATTACTTTAAGCTAACTATTTCAACTGTTTAATCATTACTTTAAGCTAACTATTTCAACTGTTTATCCATTACTTTAAGCTAACTATTTCAACTGTTTAATCATTACTTTAAGCTAACTATTTCAACTGTTTAATCATTACTTTAAGCTTAGTATTTCAACTGTTTATCCATTACTTTAAGCTAACTATTTCAACTGTTTAATCATTACTTTAAGCTTAGTATTTCAACTGTTTATCCATTACTTTAAGCTAACTATTTCAACTGTTTAATCATTACTTTAAGCTAACTATTTCAACTGTTTAATCATTACTTTAAGCTAACTATTTCAACTGTTTAATCATTACTTTAAGCTAACTATTTCAACTGTTTATCCATTAGGCTACTTTAAGCCTTAAATTAATGGATAAACAGTTGAAATACTTAGCTTAAAGTAGCCTAATGGATAAACACTTGACAAAAAAGGCTGGTAACTACTGCTGTAGGCTATGTGAAGCATTTTCATGAAAGTATTAAAAGCATCAGGGTGAAAGGTTTAAGTGGCAGGTTTAAAGATTGAACTGCAGAGCCAGCATCTGATGGAAAATATTTTGGACTTCTGAAAAATAAAAATCCCTTCACTTTTCTTATATGACTTTGTCAAACTTTGGCATTAGCTACATGTTGAGTGGGAGTCTGCCAGTGTCACCTAAATAAGAAAAGGCCATGCTGACTCATAGAGAAGCTGATGTAAACACTTTGCAAAGAAGACTCACTTCTGCTCCTTCAGTACAGTATTGTGGATATCTGGCATGACGTGATTGATCTCCAGCCTCAGCTTCTGAGAGAGGGAGTTGAGAAAGAGAGCGTTAGCTTGGCAACACGTTTTGTCATTATTACAGACACCTGTGGACTCAATGGTACATGATTCAGGGCCAGTTGGTCCCCCACAGTTTAAAATTTCAATTAAAACTTGGTGAATGAAACGCCTTTGTGCTGCGAAAACCTCTGTTGAGGCGAAAAGCTCTGTTGAGGCTGCCAGGAGTGGGTGCAGAATAATGAGGAAGACCTTGGAGGGACATATGCACCACAGTACCTGAATGTCATCCAGCAGATCAAACTTGTGAATCTTGATGCTGTCATCCTGCCTCCTCTCTTCTCGGGGAAGGTTTAGTGGATCTATGGGACAAGTGGATTTCAGGATGGTGGCATATATATTTGCTGCAGTCAGAAGACATGCAGCAGCACTGTGGAGTTTCTTGACAACCTCGCTCACGCCTACGCTCGTTCTCTCATCGACCAGCATGCATCACAACTTCATCCTGCACTAATTAGAGAAGTGGTCAATGAATGACAGAAGGAAAATGGCTAAAAATATTTGTTTCCCTTCCTCTTTCTAAGAAATCAGGTTGAGTTTGACTGCATTGTGGTCATTAAAGTACAATTCATCCTAATCTGTGGGTGATTTTGAACAGGAAGAGGATTTGGTGCATAATAATAGCAAGTTAGACGCACAATATGTAATTTTACTAGGGGTCAAAACAATAACAAAAGAGTTTGGTGATGTCATGAAGCAGCGTGGGATCATTGGATTTGTTGTCTTCACCACCACTGACGTCATTGCTGTCAGCTTCAGGGCCAGTTGATTAAAACCGGTAAAAACACTGAATAAAGCAGTTTCATGTTAAAAAGCATTGCTTCTCGGTTCGTGTGACGTTTTCTCAGCTTGTTTCTCTGATA
Organism: Cottoperca gobio; assembly: GCF_900634415.1. Taxonomy (NCBI): domain Eukaryota; kingdom Metazoa; phylum Chordata; class Actinopteri; order Perciformes; family Bovichtidae; genus Cottoperca; species Cottoperca gobio. Next base: position 2,127,373 of record NC_041362.1, read on the forward strand.
ACTTAAAATCCAGACATCCGATGACTAAAATCCATCATCCAGTTAAAATATAGAGTTAAAAACAATTAAAATCTAAAGAGTTTAAAGTAAAAATGTGGCTTGAAACTGGATAAAAGGTAAATTTATGACAGTTCTGGCAGACAAACACTCTGCATGCGCAGAGGGGATACGACGTCTTTACAGACTGGATGGATTTCTCTATGAAAATTGTTGGAAACATTTGGGATAGTACACAACTGTAGACATTTTAATTTTGAAGTTACATATCATACCTTTAATGAATCAGGTTCATTCTGAGTGCATTGTGGCCATTAAAGTACAATTAATCTGAATTTTTGGAATAATTATAGGAAGGTTTGTGACCTAAAACATGTAAATTAACAGCATTTTAAGTGACTTGTATAGATTAATACTTTAAATCATCTCAGAACTGCCTTGATATTAGTTTTTGCGCAGCAGCTTTCTATAATAATATTGATTAAAAAGAATAATAATAATAATAGCGTACCTTTCCCCCAGAGGAAGCTGTCTTTTCTACGTATAGCCATGCTGTTGATGGTGCAGAGCGACTGACGGCTGCACAGGAAACAAAACTGAGACTGAGACTGAGAAAAGGGCCAGCACTGGCTTTCCATGACACTGAGGAGACTCAACAGCCTCTTACTACATTTCTGGTGACGTGCACGACAAAATGTTGACATGCACTCTGTTTGTGTGTGTGTGTGTGTGTGTGTGTGGAGATTTCTTTAAGAAACAGAGACATCATTCATACCCTTCAACTTTACAACATCACTATTACACATGTATTATTACAAATACTACAGCTCTACAAAAAGAGCTACTATTACTACAAACATCATTGAGTGCCTTACAAAATAACAGGATAAAATATAACAAATACGCACAAAGATGCTACGTTAGGAGCCAAATTATATATGTTTTGATGTACTTTGTACTGTATAGTAGGGAGCAAGTAACCGTGTCATTTGTTTCTAAGACGTGGTGTTAAACATATCGTCTTCAGCAGGAAGGAAACAACTTCAACACAGCGCGGCTTCTTTCATTTCTAAATATGGCGCCCCATCTAGTGGAGCTTCACACCTCAGAGAATATAAAATACAAAGATGGATGGATTACTGAACGCTGAGCACAGACACAGGGGCTCTAAGTGTCAGGGGCCCTCCTGGCCTTTATGGCACAAAGAAACAGAAAACGACTACAAAGAGACCAAAACAACAACGAAGTGATAGAAAACTGCTGCAAAGAAAACAAAATGTGCAAAAAGAGACACAAAATGACTGCAAAGAGACACAAAATGACTGCAAAGACACACAAAATGACTGCAAAGACACACAAAATGACTGCAAAGACACACAAAATGACTACAAAGAGACACAAAATGACTACAAAGAGACACAAAATGTGCAAAAAGAGACACAAAATGACTGCAAAGAGACACAAAATGACTGCAAAGACACACAAAATGACTACAAAGAGACATAGAATTTTACTTTATAGCTTTAGTAACTTTGCAAATGTAAATGATTAATACAAAATATAAATCAACTAGTAAATTATGATATAATTTTATAAATTAATTCACCTGGCAGCATATAAAGTGATTAAAATTTAGCTTTTTACCACACAACCAATTTTACCAGCTGCAATATTAGTGAAGTTAAAACATAAATCCATCAATAACTATAATCCAGTAATATAATTATTATGCAGAATGAATAGTTTTACTTTTGACACTTAAAATGTTAAAACTAATACTTTTAAGTAAGATTTTGAATGCAGGACTTGTAACAGAGTATTTCTACACTGTAGTATTACTTTTACTCAAGTAGAAGATCTGAGTACTTCTTCCACTGCTGCATATATTTAACTATTTTTACTCATAGCCTTGTGGATTATGTGAATGTTCTGATGGACAATTGTATTCTTATTTTGTTGCCAACATTGCCTCACTTCATTTTAATTTTTTCATCAACTTTAAGGTAAATGGTTGTGGAAGAAATAGATAACAACTTAAAATTGATTTTAGACAATGCAAGTCATCAAACTGTGCGTGGGTGCTTAGTTCTGTGCGATAAATCAGATATTATTTCTTCATGAGATCGGTTAAGCAGGATGTGAGTATGTTGTGTGACAGATCATCAAATGTATCATGCAGACAAAGGTCACTTTCTGTAAGTATGAATACATGCATCACACCCTACAATTCATAATTAACACATAATATTATCTTGTTCACAAAGAAGACACAGCACACAGTAAATCTCAAAACACGACAGCATAGGTTGTTTGCCAGTGACTCCCAAAAAGACATTCTTTCATTCTACTTCAGCAGCTGTTGTGTTGACAGTCACACACATCAGCAGCAGGTCACAAGGAATAAGCAATAACTGTGCACGATGCATAAATCGCAGGTGCGCAAAGTGAGACGGAGGAGAGGGAAAATTGTCCTTCATATTGGTGATTATTGAAGTGCCATTCATCCCAATTTGTGGCATTTAGGATCTCTCCGCTTGCACAAACAGTACTAAGTGTTTTTATTTGTCATCTGGCTCCAATCTGGCTTAAAGCTTTTCTCTGCTCCTCATGCTAACACCTGACACATTTGTGAAACTTTGGTTTATAACTCTCCTGTTTAGCCTCTGACTCAATGTTTGATTCAATTTATCCAATCCTGATATTTCAGTCTCGGCCAAAGTGGTCAAATCTTTCTTTCTTCACACTTCACTAAAATAGCAGCTTCTGCGGTCCTGCCTGCTGATATATCTGATGTCCGTATCTAAAGAACAGTTTCTACTCTACTCTAAATGTTTTCAGTGACGTAAAAGCCAGCACTCAGCGCTCAAGGTTGTGTCAAACAGAACAATCAATGTACCTCTGTGACAAACACATCCATCTCTAAAAGCAACGTGATGACCGCCTGCCTTTTTATCCGTTAGCCCTCAACCTTGAAAGTGAATTCAATATTCAGCACACAGAGAGATTCATTCACTAAAGGTTTCATGCATTTAGGACAGAAATAAACTCCATGTTTGTGCTCTCTGGCTCTCGTGGTCTCTTCACAATCTCTACTTCTGCTCTGTTCAAGTCATTTACAGAGAGGACTGTTGAATTCCCCCAAACCGCTCCTCGATTGTGAATCGCTGAGTTTTATTCGTGCAGCGTTTCAATGTCAGAATCATTTCAAAACCAAATAATGAATCTTTTTAGGTTTGTAGAAAGCTTCTGGAAAAGTCATGGTCAGGGTCTAAGATTTGAATCACCCCTCAGTTAAACCATAATACATTTTCTATCTGCTTTTTAAATGTATTCATAAAAGTTAAATCTTTTCACTCCCAATGGAGGTTGCAATCCTTTCATTTGCGTTAAATGCAAATAAAGCAGTTTCACTTTAAAAATCAGTGTTTCTCCGTGTTCGGCTGCCGCTAACGTTCACTCAGCTTGTTTCTCTGATAACTTCAGATCCAAAAATGACCAAGATTTTAAAAGTTTTAAATATGTGGCTTAAAACTGGATAAAAAGTTAATTTAAAGATACATCCACTTTTGATAAAACTTCAAATGTGAGCTTGGATGACATTTTGTCATTTTGGGGCACTCTTACAATATGTAAATGTTTATTAAATATAATAATTGCAATTAGGCTACAGATCCCTACAGATGCAGGACTACAGTAAAACACTATAGTGTCACAGGATGTCAAGATGTTTAAAATATATATTAAATATAACCAAGAGTATTTTCAGGGGTGACTTCCCGGCACAATAAGCTGTGGATGTTCATTTTATGTTTGAGTGTAGATGTGACTGAGTTCAAATTCATCTGGTGAGAACATCTGTCGCTGAATGAAAGATTGTAGGACAGCCATCAACGTTCAGCAAGTTCATGCACTTATACACACACTCACACACACTCACACACACTCATCCGATTCATTCAAAGATCAAAGACCACAACACTCTTAGACGCCATTGTATTCATGTATTCATTTTCTGTTTGTGACTGAAATATCATCGTCCTTCTGCTCCGAAGATAATCACAAAAATTAGAGAGCTTGAGAGCGTTGATCCAAAGTGCTGTAGCTCAGTCTGAAAGGCAGGACTCTGAATTAAATTATAAAATGTTTTAAAGAGTACCTGGTCTAAAGCTGAAATGTCAAATTGACATAAGCATTAAGTATCATTAAGTAAGTCTACAATTAATTTTAGTCTGAAAACAGATACCGTGCTATACTGCTATACTGCAAGGAATCTGGATGTGACACTGGACGACCAGCATCCCTGCAACAACTCGCTGCTGCAGACACACTCTGTACAACATCAGGAGGACACGTCCCAGATCCCCTCAAACAAAACCCGCCTGTTTGCTATCACGGCTCCGAAAAGGTGGAACGACCTCCCCATTGATGTCGGGTCAGCAGACAGTCTGCACACCTTCCGTCGCAGACTGAAAACTCACCTGTTTCGACTGCAGCTCGGCCAATAAAGGGAACAAATTATAAGTCAGTTCTTTGTATGTTGCACTTACATTTGTTTGGTTTATTCAAAGCTATTGTTCTGCACTTAAAAGATTTCATCTATTTGAAGCTGATGTACTTGCATGATTCTTGCTGTTCGGAGTCGTATCCTCGTGATTGTTTGTACTTATTGTTGCTTTGGACAAAAGCGTCAGCTAAATGAACTGTAATGTAATGTAATGTGATATATATGAAAGGAGAGCGCTGGCGTTTGAAGAAACATGATGTTCTGTTTCTATATGAGTAAATGAACGGGCGAATACAAAATGTATGCCATAAAAACGTTCCAATTAATAGGCCCACACTAAAATACTTGGTCCTTTTGGCTATTCATTAATAAAATAATTGTCAGTTGTCACAGATTATACAACGTTAGCATTAATGACATTTTTTATTTTCTACTCTAACTTTACTGTATTGCACAACAATTTCCGTTTATGCATGAGTGTCTGCATGCGTGATCTATTTTCTATGCGTGTTTGTGACGTTGTTGGCAAGTGTGTTGTATGATGCAGCTGCTAGGAGCCCAAGACAAATGTCCCTGTTGGACAATAAAGTAAATCTTATCTTAACCTCTGTGTGGAGTCAGATTGTTCTTACTGGGATTGCATGGGTTTCACTCAGGGTCCTTGCAATTCATTAATAAAAAGTTGTAAGTTTCAAATGCAAATGTATCTTTTGAATTTCTACTTTTACGTCTAGTTACCTAGTGGCCATCAGGAGAACTTCAGCTTAACATTTTTTTCAGACGGAGAGCAACACTTCGTCTGCATACCGCTTGGATCCACACAGGGTATCACTGCGCTTCTCGATTCCCTGCTGGTACAACAATCCCGGGTCAATATTTTTTAAATGTAGTGACAATCCTAGTCTTTACTGCCAATAACAGACTACTAGTGTTGTTAGGTAAAGTTTTATTATCATAGTCGTAACTTTGTAGCCTAGCTTAAGTTCAAACTATATGTAAGGTTACCTGATACATCCAGTTTTGCGGTGAAAGCCCAACTGTTTATATCACGATTACTATTCAGAACAGTTAACAGTTATATATATATATACATACGGTCTCTCGTCCATTGATTTACACAGCATTGCGCCCACTTGTCGCTCCGCCTGTGAAAATGGATTACTCGGCGCGTCAATTGCTCCCCTTCGGCTTGTATGTGACTGTGTTATTGCCCCCTCTACTTTGGAGTAATGGATGTGATGACAGTATAACAGTTTTATTGCTCATGACTGTTAAGTTGCACCAGAGACTTTACGAGCATTTCACTTCATGTCACTTTTAATGATGTAAAAAGTATAAAGCAAAGTGGACGTGCTTTTGTCTGCTTAGGCCTATTTGTAGATCAGAGAAGGCAAGTTATTCCACCTTTGCATTGCTAATTGAGTATAAAGCAGGAGCATAAAAGGAAGAATGTGTCTCTTGACTCTTCTCAATGAGACTGACTGTTTAGGTCGAGGAACAGATGAGGCAATCCCCTCATGGTGCTTTATGAATGAGAGACACACATAATCATCTCTGCATCAAAGGAAGAGGTTATCTTGGCACAACTTGACATAACTAATGCAGCTGAAAACATATTCTAAATTTAAACAGGGTCAGGGGTCCGCTGAGAGTTTCTCGCTGCCATATCTCAGCAAAACATGCATTGAAATGCTGAGTTCCTCATGTAAGCAGCAAATTTACAAAGAAACAGTTTTTACTGTGCAAAGAGAAGCACTGCTGATGCAAAACATGTTGCGAGACGGATTCAATTATTTAAGTCCAACAGTGATCATCTTGTCTTTACATGGAAATATTGATTAATGGGAGTCTATGAAGATATGATCACAAGGGACTGTAAACATATTTAAAAAATGCATTGGAGCATGCATATCTGCTTTCATGATCTAAATCAACAGATAAGAGCAGTTGTGGTACATTTGCTCAAGAACTGTACGGTGCTTTCCTTGAGCATGATCATTTTGGACAGGACAGTGACGCTACAAACATATGATGATCGTAAAGATTATGATGCATTGCTATAGTTTGAACTACCAAACAGTAAATGAAGATCTCATCCCTACATGTCATATTTTGCGGTGATGGCAGGGACAGCCTTTTGCGTAGTATCTTGCGTAGTTTTGCACGTAGTTAAAGTTGCGAAAGAGACCTAACGTCACGTGTAAATGACGTCATCAGTAAAAAAAAACAACGGTTAGGTTAAGGCAACAGAACTAGTTGGTTAAGGTTAAAAAACGATAATTTTTCAGTTATATAAATAGCTTAATTTAAGCTACTGGGCATAATGCATGTGACTCAGTGACGTAGCATCAGTAAAAATAACTAAACTTTTGGTTTCACGCACTACACGTGTGCCCTGGATGAAAGACATGCGTTTGTTAAACCCATGCGCTACAACCCCCTCCCACCCTTAGCGGACTTTCTCGCTATTAATTGTACATATGTTGCTCGGAGCACAACCTTAAACATCTACAGCAGTAACAGGGAACATTTTCATATTGGTAATATTACTTTTACTTAAAAGAAGGATTCAAATCTTCGACCTCTGCAAAAGACAGATACGGAGATACATGCCAAGATTTAATTAGCTGATACTGAATTCCTGCCATCTACTTGATCGTGCTTTTCTCTGTTGATCTCCATTTGTGTTTTTGACATTTTAAAACGGTGTGATCTGCCATAAAAACAAAAAGGGCTTGTCTGGAATTAGATGAAACTAAGAAGTGGCACTGTGAAGGTGACGGCCTGAAAAAGAGCACTTATCTAATCTGAGTAGCAGCTGGTTCCTGTCAAAGCGGATAAAAGGAGTAGGTATGGGAAAACAGCTTTAATTTTTTATTTAGAGGAGCGAGTGATAAGCACTCAACCTGAGCCGCCGCCGCCACACCTGAATACACAAACACACAAGCTTTGATTTATTTTTCCCACTCGTGAGCGTACAGGAGCTGTGGTTTGTAATGTGACAGACAGAAAGACAGACACATTATGTAACCAAAAATGATTTTGAGGTATTTTATAACTGCAGACTGTAGGAGTGGCTTGTATTGGACTAACTCAATTCAAACTCTGGCTCCTTTTCTCACTGAAAGTTATATAGTCGGGGTTTTCCAAAGCTATTCGGTCATCCGAGAAGCCAATCTGATGACGCACCGTGACATCCATGGCAGTCCTTTGAGGCTAAATGCTAGCATGCTCACAATGACAATGCTAACATGCTGATGTTTAGGTAGGAGGACATTTTGGAACAACTGGGCTCGTTAATAAGAATAGAGATGTTTAAAATACCAACACACTGTTAAACAGAATAGATGAGTTCACAATAAAACAAGATTAACAGTCTAAAGTGTGCTAGCGTGCTCTATGAGGCTGTAGTCTACATTGCTTTGAGCTAAATGCTAACCTCAGCATGCTAATATGCTCATAATGACAATGCTTTTTCCCAAATTCAAACAATAACAAGGAAACAAAAAGAGGAAACAAAGTGACAGGGTATTAAGTTCTGACATGTTGATCAAATATTGTTTTTACGTTACGGCGGACATCACATTTCTTTTTAATCATGGAGGCATTGTTTGGCTGATTGTTTCCTCCTGAGGGTTTTGTAGTTACAGCTTGACAGTGGCACCATCTGTTTTTATAATAATGTTTTTGTCTTTTCAAACCTTCACTAAGCAACTAAGATTGTTATAATCAATCTAATTAAAGTCTGTCTGGAATTAAATTACGAGTTTCTAAATCCTTTAATCTGAAACGTCGGTGTGTGAGGTGACGCCTGGTCGATTTCTGAACAGACAGAGATTCATTGAAATTTAAACAAACTGCCTTCCTGATCTGCAGTGAGCAATCTGTGGAAGATGGACTCGGAGTTAAACCTTTTGGGAAAGTTTGTAAAATGTTATGAATTGTGTGTTTGTTTGCCTAACTGCACATCCCCAGTGCTGTCTTTGCTAGCATAGCTCAGGAAGGAGTAAGACGTGGAAAGTATCCCGTAATAAAAATAGCAAAACGTTTCTTTATTGTAGTTCTGTCATTTCATACACGCAGAAAAACACGGTATTATTTATAATTAATCTGACTATGAAGAGAGACAGCTAACGGTAGTTTATCCTCCCGCCTTCCTGTCCGACAGTCAATTTTATTAATTCAAGACTGTAAACACGTACAAATTTGAGGTACTTTTACTTTACTTGAGTATTTCCATTATATGCAACCTTATACTTTTACTTCACTAAAGGGAAATATTGTATTGCTGTAGATTGAGGAGTTAAAATGAGCTCATCTACAGCAGCAACATGCAACATGCACATTAATGCAGCAGTAATATTAATCCAGAAACATCATATATGATCGTAAAACACTGACGGATCATTTACTGCACGATCAATACTTTTACTTTTGATACTTTTTGTACATTTTGACGATAATACTGAAGTACTTTTATTTAAATAAGGTTTTGAATGCAGGTATTTTACTTGTAGTGGAGTATTTTCACAGTGTGGTATTAGTACTTTTACTTAAATAAAGAATTTGAATACATCCAACTCTAAAAACACATGCGTACAACATATTTAGCTGATAATATTTACACATTTCAAGAAAGGTTTGAATGCGGGACTGTTACTTGTAATGGAGTATTTTCACAGTGTGATATTACTTCTTAAAGTAAAGGAACACTGGTTTAATCTTCAAAATGCATTGTATTTATAAACATATAGTCGATATCTTCTAATGTAAATTAATTGGATGAAATATAGTATTTCCTTCTGAAAAGTACTGGAGTAAAAGTATAAAGCTGCAAAAACTAAGAAGCCCTGAAGCCCATTAGAGAACTAAAAGGGAGCGAGCAGAGCTCTCATTAAGAAGATTCTCTTAGTTTTGTCTCGGCGCTCTCCTACACCTCATCCTTCACGCCTGACTCATCAAAGTTTGTGCAGAATTATAACAAATGGCTAAATAAATATCTAAAAGTCAGAGAGCCTCTCCCACTGAGACATGTTTTATATGTCGTGAGGATGAGTCCTCAACCCACTGGCATTGAATTAAAAAATCTCTCACATACAGCATCATGTGAGGATGAACACAAGGTGGAAACAAAGACACATTCCCCTTCAGCAGGTTGATTCAGAGGATTTTTTTAATTGTCTGTCCTTTCCTACAGGGAACCGGTTTGCCATTTGCAGCCATGTTATTTCTAACGATGGCGTCAGGCAGAAAAGCATGTGGGCTTTGTTCGTGACCTTTCCGGCGCTGTAGGAGTCTGTTCCCTGAGGCGCTGTACGGCTCCCACTCCACACATGGGTTGTACATTACATGATAAAGAGTAATACAAACGCTATAGTCATGTGAGATTGTATAATAGGAAGGATAACCTTCATTTTACCATCTCTGAGCTCTTTCCCTGCGAGTTCTTTGAATATGTAATTGTTGCACATTAAAAGGTATGAACAGAAAAAAGCTCTGTAACTAGATGTGTGGTTAAACAGCCGTACCAGTAAACAAGTCAAGACGTTTTATTAACCATCATTTTCTTTGCATTTCTAAAATACATTTCTTTAACCTTTTTTTTATTTTTTATACTGCAGTTATATTTATAGATTTATTCTTGCAAACTGCAATTAAATGAAAAATAAAAGCGTTTTTACCAGAAAAATAAATGAATAGTTCAAATTTGCAACAAATTACAAGATTAATGCTTTATTGCCTAAAATGTAGTTCCTTTTTTTCTCTTGCATAATCTCAGATTAGATTCCCCCCCCTCGCAAATTACATTTTTTAAATGGTTTAAAGTTTGGAAATCAGAGGTTTCTCTCTCATGAGTTACCATTTTTAAATTGGCACAAATAGACTAATAGTTAGATTTATTTGCCGTTCAAGGTTTTTGGAAGCTTTTTTATTGCGATTAAATTAAATACACAAAAGGCAGTTTGTTGAGATTTGAAAATTACAACAAAGAAGTTGAGTTTAAAGACGTCCACCCACCTTCTCATGCAGGACACACTTTCTATAACTCCCTGTGCTGAGGACACTCGTATGTAATCTAAGTTTTATGACATGTGGAATAAATATGGCTGATCACACACACATCATCCCTGTTGTCATGGTGTTGACAGCCTCCTTTGTAGCCTTGAAGTGAGAGAAATCCTTCATAGCGGTTTGTGAAAGAATGGGAGATGTAATAATAGTGCGTCAGAGCGAGTGCTACTTCAACGCATAACGATCTATTGATCTGTTGCAGCGGCGTTGCTTTATCCATACATCTAAAAAGGCAGCCGTTCATCTGCTTTACGAGACCCGTGGCACCAATCAGCCGATCTGGAGCAACACAGCTGTGAGATACTCATACACAGAGGCGTAACGAAATCTATAATAAAAGATATGCCTGCACTGGCCCTAAAATCAATTTATAACCAGATTGTTGACATTCCCATAAACATTTTTATTGCTTTTTCAAAAATCAAACCAAATATAACGTCAGCTGCAACCGAAGAAACAGACAGGACATATCGGCACATCAAATAATTCTGTCTGATTAACAAAAAGAGGGCTTTATTCAAAAAGCTTACAAAATAACAAAAATACAAAAGGTAAAAAGTAAACTGAAAAGACAGGATGACACGGGGAGCACGCGGCGGCACCAACAAACAAGGGTGACACATGGATGACGATCTCACCAGGAACACTGGGAAAGACAGGGATATATACCCACAGACACTAAACGAGGGGAACGAGACACAGCTGGGGAGAGAAGCTAAAACACAAGGACACGGTGAACGGACACAGAAGGAACAAATCAACAATCACAGGAGGAAAACACACAGACAGGAAGTACAACACTTTTGAACACTTCAAAATAAAACAGCATATACAAAAATCACGATCATGACAGTATATTTCTTAAAAAATATATTAAACAGACTCAAAGTTTGAGTCCTTTGTGGAAGCCATCTTGTGAGGAAGCACCAGCTGGAGGTGGGTTCTCAGATGTGATTGGTTAAATGATGTGTGATGTAATGGCAGCTACCGAATGATGTACTAAGAATTTGTTTATTTTGAAGGTACAGTATTTATGTTAACATGTCGAAGAATGAATTGAGAAATTAAGAAAAACAATGTATATTTGTTAAACTTGTCAACTCTATTCTGGAGTCCTGATTGGTCAGTTTGAACGGGGAAGGCGGGCTCTGTTGCTAAATATGTGACTGGAATGAGAGATTTGTTGAAAGATGTTTATTCATGTTATTTATTAATTTTTTTGAAGGTTAATATTGTTTTAGGGTTTTGTCACATGTTTAAAAAAAACCTCTAATAAATATTTTTACTTCACTGTATTTATCTGACAGCTTTACTTTTCAGTTAAAACAATTTATAAAACATAATAAGTGTATAAAATACAACATATTGCTTCACAAATGTGTAATTTCGCTGCTTTTCTTAAAAAAACAAACGTTTTCACTTCCTATACATGATAAGCATATAGACTTTTCTTTTTTTATGTCAATATTTGCTCTTATTTTTCCATTTCAATTCCCCTTACAGTGTTTATATATGCACCATTATACACCAAAGCAAATTCCTCGTATGTAAAAACCTACTTTGCTGCTCTTCCTCAAAAACTAAACAACAAGAAAACACATTTATCACTTCCTTCTAAGTAAATTAAATCTTCCAAGTGGACCCCCTCGAGCCTATAATGGTTCTTCAGGCTTGTTGCAGGAGAACACACACACACACACACACACACACACACACACACATGCACACACACACACGCGCGCGCACACAGGATTTCAACACCTCCTCCTTCACCCCCGTGCAGCAGCAGAGCTGTTACCTAGTTACAGGAAAGAGGCTGTCTGTTATAATGTTGCTGCGGTGCCTTCAGTGCATCAGTCGGGCAGAGTGGAAGAAAACTGACCGACAGACGCACCGGAGGACCGGACAGTTTCACGGCTGAGGATGAAGATAAAACACGTCCTGAGAGGGAATTAACCAACTGCAGCTCGTCTCGCGTTGTTTCATAAAACAAAATCCTTAAAATCATAGGACGAGACCGGGTTCATAAGAGAATCGCGATTTGAAAAGTGTCCTTGTTAAAGGTAAGTTCAGATATTCAGTGATTATTGTGGATGTTTTCAGCGTGCAGCAGTGAGACAGCAGCTGTCTGTGCAGCTCCGTGTCTCACTTCTGCATTCAGAGCTGAACATCGTTTACATTGAAGCCATGCAAACACACACATCTCTTAAATGTTCTTAATTAATCCAACTTTTTAATTTATAACTAAATAAAGGAGGACACATTTGTAAAAAAAAAACGTTTTAAATGTGTGTTTCTTTGCATAATGAACTGCAGCTTCACGTGACAGTATTAATAGTGCCATAATTCATTCAGTGTAATAGCCTAAATTATTATTATTGGCAAACTAACTATTTTAATATGAAATTATATGAATTAAATGCAGTTATTTCTATCTCCAAACAGCCCACAGTCATGGACAGATTATGAGACCATGTGCTCACATGCATGTAAAAGACAGACTGAAAGATACACACAATTATTACAATAACACAATTTATCTTTTGTGTTTCTTAGTGGTCAATGTGTGTGGCTGCTTGGCGTGTGTCTTTGGGGTGGATTTGATCTCTTTGAAGTTGTATTTCATCTCTTTGGTCAGTTTGTCTCTTGGTGGTTGTTTTTGCGTCCCTTTGTGGTGATTCTGCGTATCTTTGTGGTCGTTTTGTGTCTCTTTGTGGTCATTGTGCGTCCCTTTGTGGTCGTTTTGTGTTAGTTTGTAGTTGATTCTTGTCTCTTAGTAGCTGTTTTCAGTCTCTTTGTGGTCGTTTAGTGTCTCTTAGTAGCTGTTTTGAGTCTCTTTGTGGTCGTTTTGTATCTCTTTGTCGCTGTTTTGTGTCTCTATGTGGTGATTTTGTGTCCCTTTGTGGTCATTCGTTTAGTGTCTCTTTGTAGCTGTTTTAAGTCTCTTTGTGGTTGTTTCGAGTCTTTCTAGTCGTTTTGTGTCTCTTTTTAATCATAGTATCTCTTTGTCGTTGATATGCGTCTCTTAACGGTCGTATCGTGTTTCTTTGCAGTCGTGTTGCGGCAATTATGCGCCATTTAAACTCATTTTGCATCTTTTTGTGTGTTTTTTGCATCTACCCCAAAGAGATTTAGCCTCACGTTTTGAAAAAAGGTGGTTTTAATTGAAAGTCTCTGTTCTTCTGATCTTTTTCATAATGTAAGCAGATTAAAGTGGTCTCAAGAGGAAATGCAAACTTTAATTTCCCTTAATAAGAACCTTCATGTATTTTAAAGGGGCTTTGGCATCATAAAGTCAGAAGCCTGTCGCTCTCAATAAGACATACACCTCACTGTCAAACATAATTAAGAAATTGGCACAGTAACCTAATCTGTGTGTGCGTGTGTGTGCGTGTGTGTGTGTGTGTGTGTGTGTGTGTGCATTAATAAGTAGCATATAAACATTTAAAACTGTATTATAGTATTATACTGTACTACACAGCTTTATCGCAACAAGTTGCAAGGTTTTTATTTTGCCTTTCTGAAATTAATTAGTCATCCTTCACACACACACACACACACACACACACACACACACACACACACACACACACACACACACACACACACACACACACACACACACTGTATATTGTTCTGAGAATTGCATCAGGGTTTTATTTATAGTTAGTTCAGTTTGTGGAAATAAAAAACAGTTTTTTTCCGGGAAATAAACTTCTCAGCTGTGTTTATGAGTGTGATTACCATCCAACATGATTATTTCTGTTCAGTTCTGAGGAGCAAAACAACATCACGCTCCTCCATGAAACCACTTAGGATGCAAAATGCTGCATGTTTTGTAAAAATAAATAAATTATAATATGCTCGCAAAAGATTCAGATATGTGTGATCCTAGAAATTGAAATTCTAATTCATAAACACACACTAATAACAAAAATTATGCCATCATCTACTCATACACACACACTCACAGACACCACAGGTGTGAAGTTAATCAGCACGAACCTGCAGCATAATTTTAGACGAAATTGCCTTTTAGGAGGTCAAAAAGGCTGAAAGCAGGAACATTCTGCCGCCTCGTCAAAGACAAAAGCAGAAAAAACATAACTATGATGACTACACTTGCACAGGTGGAGGTGTTATTTCTTCTAGCCCTCTTCAGACACAAAATACATAACATTACTGGCTTCATCGAGCTGTTAAAGTGGTGTCTTTATGTAAATGTTCCTTATTCATGTCATGACAGGACGTTTATGGTAAGAAGTGTCTCTGCTGAAAAAGGGATCATTTTGCTGTTGAAGCTTTCATTAATCGTGAGCGCGAGGGAAACGAGTAAACTTCTCTTCCTTCTCGTCAGAATAGTTTGATGGTGATTTGCTTTCTTGCAGCGTTAGAGGACAAGATGGACACTTCTCTCATGTCTTTACTGTAAATATACATTATATAAATATAATATATACTGGTACAGCCAGCAGCTGGTTAGCTTAGCTTAGCATAATGAATCAAAACAAAGGGAAACTGGGGCTAGTACCGTTACAACCCCACCCGACCCGAATCTGACCCACAAACTTCCAACTTTATGCATTATAGTAGCACAGTTGTCAGAACTGAGGGCCGCAGAACTTGTTGGTTATTAATAACTTACAGAAACCACGTGAGACCAGTGTCTCACGTGGTTTCTGTAAGTTATTAATAACTGTATAATTTCTGTATAGTTACATATTCTGATTTAAGCATGCTGGATGTTGCATATATATAAGATTTTCTGGGATATTTTGCGTTTCCTCTCAGGTTTTTTATGGGCAAATTGAAAATGTGCATGTGCAGGTTGATTGAAATGCACCTAGTAACTCCGGCACTTCTTCAGGCAGGAGATTGACTTAAATTGCCTTCAAATTTATGTAAAGAGGTGCATGTCCCTCTCCTCTTGAAAATGAGGCTGAACAAGGTGCACAGGGTATTTCAATATAGCTCTGATTGCTTTTCTTCCTTCCTTGAGATTGGCATCTACCGCACCAGAGCGACGAAGCTTAAAGCTAAAGTCAGGACTTTAAGTGTGTTTGACTCCCCGAGCCCAGAGGAGAAGCCTTGTTCCTCAATGTTTGACACTTTAATTATTGTGTCACACATATGTGCAATTACAAAACAGGCCGCGTATACAGAGAACAGAGAAAGTCCAAAACTAGAGAAGCTTCTGCATGAGTCTAAAGTTCTGCAGAAGTCAGGATGAAAACTGACTAAATCAAAGTGAGCAAA